>NW_027618570.1:0-68372 GCF_964187855.1 Myxine glutinosa | reverse complement strand
TCTAATGAATAAGGATAACATGTCAAAAGGTTAGAAGGTTCATAAAGAACAGGGTGAGAGAAATATAGGTGTTTAGGGTCAATATGGAAGTGAATGGGTCAAAGATTAATCTGCCAGATGATATGTAGAAGAAGGATGATAGGTCTATAAGAGAAAACAAATATTTGTAGTGTTTGAGTGGTCTAATGAACAACATTAAGGATAGGTACTACAGACAAAAGGTTTATAAAGATATGGGTGGGAGAAATAGAGGTGTTTATGATTTTTGAAAAAGACAAGGGGGTAAATGACATTAGATAGGGATTTCCCATGTTAAACGGAGGTGTCCCAGAAGCAACATTATTACACTACTACCAACACAAGTGCGAAAAGTGTTTTTTCAACACTAACACAAGTGCGAAAAGTGGTTTTTCAACACTAACACAAGTGCGAAAAGTGGTTTTTCAACACTAACACAAGTGCGAAAAGTGGTTTTTCAACACTATCACAAGTGCGAAAAGTGTTTTTTCCACACTAATAGAAGTGCAAAAGTGGTTTCCTGCACCAACACAAGTGCGAAAAGTGGTTTTTCAACACTAACACAAGTGCGAAAAGTGGTTTTTCAACACTAATACAAGTGCGAAAAGTGGTTTTTCCACACTAATACAAGTGCAAAAGTGGTTTCCTGCACCAACACAAGTGCGAAAAGTGGTTTTTCAACACTAACACAAGTGCGAAAAGTGTTTTTTCCACACTAATACAAGTGCAAAAGTGGTTTCCTGCACCAACACAAGTGCGAAAAGTGTTTTTTCAACACTAACACAAGTGCGAAAAGTGGTTTTTCAACACTAACACAAGTGCGAAAAGTGGTTTTTCAACACTAACACAAGTGCGAAAAGTGGTTTTTCCACACTAATACAAGTGCAAAAGTGGTTTCCTGCACCAACACAAGTGCGAAAAGTGGTTTTTCAACACTAACACAAGTGCGAAAAGTGGTTTTTCAACACTAACACAAGTGCGAAAAGTGGTTTTTACACACTAATACAAGTGCAAAAGTGGTTTCCTGCACCAACACAAGTGCGAAAAGTGGTTTTTCAACACTAACACAAGTGCGAAAAGTGGTTTTTCAACACTAACACAAGTGCGAAAAGTGTTTTTTCCACACTAATTCAAGTGCAAAAGTGGTTTCCTGCACCAACACAATTGCCAGAAGTGGTTTTTCAACACTAACACAAGTGCGAAAAGTGGTTTTTCAACACTAACACAAGTGCGAAAAGTGGTTTTTCAACACTAACACAAGTGCGAAAAGTGTTTTTTCCACACTAATACAAGTGCAAAAGTGGTTTCCTGCACCAACACAAGTGCGAAAAGTGTTTTTTCAACACTAACACAAGTGCGAAAAGTCGTTTTTCCACACTAATATAAGTGCAAAAGTGGTTTCCTGCACCAACAAAAGTGCGAAAAGTGGTTTTTCAACACTAACACAAGTGCGAAAAGTGGTTTTTCAACACTAACACAAGTGCGAAAAGTGTTTTTTCCACACTAATACAAGTGCAAAAGTGGTTTCCTGCACCAACACAAGTGCGAAAAGTGTTTTTTCAACACTAACACAAGTGCGAAAAGTGGTTTTTCAACACTAACACAAGTGCGAAAAGTGGTTTTTCAACACTAACACAAGTGCGAAAAGTGGTTTTTCAACACTAACACAAGTGCGAAAAGTGTTTTTTCAACACTAACACAAGTGCAAAAAGTGGTTTTTCAACACTAACACAAGTGCGAAAAGTGGTTTTTCAACACTAACACAAGTGCGAAAAGTGGTTTTTCCACACTAATACAAGTGCAAAAGTGGTTTCCTGCACCAACACAAGTGCGAAAAGTGGTTTTTCAACACTAACACAAGTGCGAAAAGTGTTTTTTCCACACTAATACAAGTGCAAAAGTGGTTTCCTGCACCAACACAAGTGCGAAAAGTGTTTTTTCAACATTAACACAAGTGCGAAAAGTCGTTTTTCCACACTAATATAAGTGCAAAAGTGGTTTCCTGCACCAACAAAAGTGCGAAAAGTGGTTTTTCAACACTAACACAAGTGCGAAAAGTGGTTTTTCAACACTAACACAAGTGCAAAAAGTCGTTTTTCAACACTAACACAAGTGCGAAAAGTGGTTTTTCCACACTAATACAAGTGCAAAAGTGGTTTCCTGCACCAACACAAGTGGGAAAAGTGGTTTTTCAACACTAACACAAGTGCAAAAAGTGGTTTTTCAACACTATCACAAGTGCAAAAAGTGTTTTTTCCACACCAATACAAGTGCAAAAGTGGTTTCCTGCACCAACACAAGTGCGAAAAGTTGTTTTTCAACACTAACACAAGTGCGAAAAGTGGTTTTTCAACACTAACAAAAGTGTGAAAAGTGGTTTTTCCACACTAATACAAGTGCAAAAGTGGTTTCCTGCACCAACACAAGTGCGAAAAGTGGTTTTTCAACACAAACACAAGTGCAAAAAGTGGTTTTTCAACACTAACACAAGTGCGAAAAGTGGTTTTTCAACACTATCACAAGTGCAAAAAGTGTTTTTTCCACACTAATACAAGTGCAAAAGTGGTTTCCTGCACCAACACAAGTGCGAAAAGTGTTTTTTCAACACTAACACAAGTGCGAAAAGTGGTTTTTCCACAATAATATAAGTGCAAAAGTGGTTTCCTGCACCAACAAAAGGGCGAAAAGTGGTTTTTCAACACTAACACAAGTGCGAAAAGTGGTTTTTCAACACTAACACAAGTGCGAAAAGAGGTTTTTCAACACTAACACAAGTGCGAAAAGTGTTTTTCCCACACTAATACAAGTGCAAAAGTGGTTTCCTGCACCAACACAAGTGCGAAAAGTGTTTTTTCAACACTAACACAAGTGTGAAAAGTGGTTTTTCAACACTAACACAAGTGCAAAAAGTGGTTTTTCAACACTAACACAAGTGCAAAAAGTGGTTTTTCAACACTAACACAAGTGCGAAAAGTGGTTTTTCCACACTAATACAAGTGCAAAAGTGGTTTCCTGCACCAACACAAGTGGGAAAAGTGGTTTTTCAACACTAACACAAGTGCGAAAAGTGTTTTTTCCACACTAATACAAGTGCAAAAGTGGTTTCCTGCACCAACACAAGTGCGAAAAGTGTTTTTTCAACACTAACACAAGTGCGAAAAGTGGTTTTTCCACACTAATATAAGTGCAAAAGTGGTTTCCTGCACCAACAAAAGGGCGTAAAGTGGTTTTTCAACACTAACACAAGTGCGAAAAGTGTTTTTTCCACACTAATACAAGTGCAAAAGTGGTTTCCTGCACCAACACAAGTGCGAAAAGTGTTTTTTCAACACTAACACAAGTGCGAAAAGTGGTTTTTCAACACTAACACAAGTGCAAAAAGTGGTTTTTCAACACTAACACAAGTGCGAAAAGTGGTTTTTCCACACTAATACAAGTGCAAAAGTGGTTTCCTGCACCAACACAAGTGGGAAAAGTGGTTTTTCAACACTAACACAAGGGCAAAAAGTGGTTTTTCAACACTATCACAAGTGCAAAAAGTGTTTTTTCCACACTAATACAAGTGCAAAAGTGGTTTCCTGCACCAACACAAGTGCGAAAAGTTGTTTTTCAACACTAACACAAGTGCGAAAAGTGGTTTTTCAACACTAACAAAAGTGTGAAAAGTGGTTTTTCCACACTAATACAAGTGCAAAAGTGGTTTCCTGCACCAACACAAGTGCGAAAAGTGGTTTTTCAACACAAACACAAGTGCAAAAAGTGGTTTTTCAACACTAACACAAGTGCGAAAAGTGGTTTTTCAACACTATCACAAGTGCAAAAAGTGTTTTTTCCACACTAATACAAGTGCAAAAGTGGTTTCCTGCACCAACACAAGTGCGAAAAGTGTTTTTTCAACACTAACACAAGTGCGAAAAGTGGCTTTTCCACACTAATATAAGTGCAAAAGTGGTTTCCTGCACCAACAAAAGGGCGAAAAGTGGTTTTTCAACACTAACACAAGTGCGAAAAGTGGTTTTTCAACACTAACACAAGTGCGAAAAGAGGTTTTTCAACACTAACACAAGTGCGAAAAGTGTTTTTCCCACACTAATACAAGTGCAAAAGTGGTTTCCTGCACCAACACAAGTGCGAAAAGTGTTTTTTCAACACTAACACAAGTGCGAAAAGTGGTTTTTCAACACTAACACAAGTGCAAAAAGTGGTTTTTCAACACTAACACAAGTGCAAAAAGTGGTTTTTCAACACTAACACAAGTGCGAAAAGTGGTTTTTCCACACTAATACAAGTGCAAAAGTGGTTTCCTGCACCAACACAAGTGGGAAAAGTGGTTTTTCAACACTAACACAAGTGCGAAAAGTGGTTTTTCAACACTAACACAAGTGCGAAAAGTGGTTTTTCAACACTAACACAAGTGCGAAAAGTGTTTTTTCCACACTAATACAAGTGCAAAAGTGGTTTCCTGCACCAACACAAGTGCGAAAAGTGTTTTTTCAACACTAACACAAGTGCAAAAAGTCGTTTTTCCACACTAATATAAGTGCAAAAGTGGTTTCCTGCACCAACAAAAGTGCGAAAAGTGGTTTTTCAACACTAACACAAGTGCGAAAAGTGGTTTTTCAACACTAACACAAGTGCGAAAAGTGTTTTTTCCACACTAATACAAGTGCAAAAGTGGTTTCCTGCACCAACACAAGTGCGAAAAGTGTTTTTTCAACACTAACACAAGTGCGAAAAGTGGTTTTTCAACACTAACACAAGTGCGAAAAGTGGTTTTTCAACACTAACACAAGTGCGAAAAGTGGTTTTTCAACACTAACACAAGTGCGAAAAGTGTTTTTTCAACACTAACACAAGTGCAAAAAGTGGTTTTTCAACACTAACACAAGTGCGAAAAGTGGTTTTTCAACACTAACACAAGTGCGAAAAGTGGTTTTTCCACACTAATACAAGTGCAAAAGTGGTTTCCTGCACCAACACAAGTGCGAAAAGTGGTTTTTCAACACTAACACAAGTGCGAAAAGTGTTTTTTCCACACTAATACAAGTGCAAAAGTGGTTTCCTGCACCAACACAAGTGCGAAAAGTGTTTTTTCAACACTAACACAAGTGCGAAAAGTGGTTTTTCAACACTAACACAAGTGCAAAAAGTGGTTTTTCAACACTAACACAAGTGCGAAAAGTGGTTTTTCCACACTAATACAAGTGCAAAAGTGGTTTCCTGCACCAACACAAGTGGGAAAAGTGGTTTTTCAACACTAACACAAGTGCAAAAAGTGGTTTTTCAACACTATCACAAGTGCAAAAAGTGTTTTTTCCACACTAATACAAGTGCAAAAGTGGTTTCCTGCACCAACACAAGTGCGAAAAGTTGTTTTTCAACACTAACACAAGTGCGAAAAGTGGTTTTTCAACACTAACAAAAGTGTGAAAAGTGGTTTTTCCACACTAATACAAGTGCAAAAGTGGTTTCCTGCACCAACACAAGTGCGAAAAGTGGTTTTTCTACACAAACACAAGTGCAAAAAGTGGTTTTTCAACACTAACACAAGTGCGAAAAGTGGTTTTTCAACACTATCACAAGTGCAAAAAGTGTTTTTTCCACACTAATACAAGTGCAAAAGTGGTTTCCTGCACCAACACAAGTGCGAAAAGTGTTTTTTCAACACTAACACAAGTGCGAAAAGTGGTTTTTCCACACTAATATAAGTGCAAAAGTGGTTTCCTGCACCAACAAAAGGGCGAAAAGTGGTTTTTCAACACTAACACAAGTGCGAAAAGTGGTTTTTCAACACTAACACAAGTGCGAAAAGAGGTTTTTCAACACTAACACAAGTGCGAAAAGTGTTTTTCCCACACTAATACAAGTGCAAAAGTGGTTTCCTGCACCAACACAAGTGCGAAAAGTGTTTTTTCAACACTAACACAAGTGCGAAAAGTTGTTTTTCAACACTAACACAAGTGCAAAAAGTGGTTTTTCAACACTAACGCAAGTGCAAAAAGTGGTTTTTCAACACTAACACAAGTGCGAAAAGTGGTTTTTCCACACTAATACAAGTGCAAAAGTGGTTTCCTGCACCAACACAAGTGGGAAAAGTGGTTTTTCAACACTAACACAAGTGCGAAAAGTGTTTTTTCCACACTAATACAAGTGCAAAAGTGGTTTCCTGCACCAACACAAGTGCGAAAAGTGTTTTTTCAACACTAACACAAGTGCGAAAAGTGGTTTTTACACACTAATATAAGTGCAAAAGTGGTTTCCTGCACCAACAAAAGGGCGTAAAGTGGTTTTTCAACACTAACACAAGTGCGAAAAGTGTTTTTTCCACACTAATACAAGTGCAAAAGTGGTTTCCTGCACCAACACAAGTGCGAAAAGTGTTTTTTCAACACTAACACAAGTGTGAAAAGTGGTTTTTAAACACTAACACAAGTGCAAAAAGTGGTTTTTCAACACTAACACAAGTGCGAAAAGTGGTTTTTCCACACTAATACAAGTGCAAAAGTGGTTTCCTGCACCAACACAAGTGGGAAAAGTGGCTTTTCAACACTAACACAAGTGCAAAAAGTGGTTTTTCAACACTATCACAAGTGCAAAAAGTGTTTTTTCCACACTAATACAAGTGCAAAAGTGGTTTCCTGCACCAACACAAGTGCGAAAAGTTGTTTTTCAACACTAACACAAGTGCGAAAAGTGGTTTTTCAACACTAACAAAAGTGTGAAAAGTGGTTTTTCCACACTAATACAAGTGCAAACGTGGTTTCCTGCACAAACACAAGTGCGAAAAGTGGTTTTTCAACACAAACACAAGTGCAAAAAGTGGTTTTTCAACACTAACACAAGTGCGAAAAGTGGTTTTTCAACACTATCACAAGTGCAAAAAGTGTTTTTTCCACACTAATACAAGTGCAAAAGTGGTTTCCTGCACCAACACAAGTGCGAAAAGTGTTTTTTCAACACTAACACAAGTGCGAAAAGTGGTTTTTCCACACTAATATAAGTGCAAAAGTGGTTTCCTGCACCAACAAAAGGGCGAAAAGTGGTTTTTCAACACTAACACAAGTGCGAAAAGTGGTTTTTCAACACTAACACAAGTGCGAAAAGAGGTTTTTCAACACTAACACAAGTGCGAAAAGTGTTTTTCCCACACTAATACAAGTGCAAAAGTGGTTTCCTGCACCAACACAAGTGCGAAAAGTGTTTTTTCAACACTAACACAAGTGCGAAAAGTGGTTTTTCAACACTAACACAAGTGCAAAAAGTGGTTTTTCAACACTAACACAAGTGCAAAAAGTGGTTTTTCAACACTAACACAAGTGCGAAAAGTGGTTTTTCCACACTAATACAAGTGCAAAAGTGGTTTCCTGCACCAACACAAGTGGGAAAAGTGGTTTTTCAACACTAACACAAGTGCGAAAAGTGGTTTTTCAACACTATCACAAGTGCAAAAAGTGTTTTTTCCACACTAATACAAGTGCAAAAGTGGTCTCCTGCACCAACACAAGTGCGAAAAGTGGTTTTTCAACACAAACACAAGTGCAAAAAGTGGTTTTTCAACACTAACACAAGTGCGAAAAGTGGTTTTTCAACACTATCACAAGTGCAAAAAGTGTTTTTTCCACACTAATACAAGTGCAAAAGTGGTTTCCTGCACCAACACAAGTGCGAAAAGTGTTTTTTCAACACTAACACAAGTGCGAAAAGTGGTTTTTCCACACTAATATAAGTGCAAAAGTGGTTTCCTGCACCAACAAAAGGGCGAAAAGTGGTTTTTCAACACTAACACAAGTGCGAAAAGTGGTTTTTCAACACTAACACAAGTGCGAAAAGAGGTTTTTCAACACTAACACAAGTGCGAAAAGTGTTTTTCCCACACTAATACAAGTGCAAAAGTGGTTTCTTGCACCAATACAAGTGCGAAAAGTGTTTTTTCAACACTAACACAAGTGCGAAAAGTGGTTTTTCAACACTAACACAAGTGCGAAAAGTGGTTTTTCCACACTAATACAAGTGCAAAAGTGGTTTCCTGCACCAACACAAGTGCGAAAAGTGGTTTTTCAACACTAACACAAGTGCGAAAAGTGTTTTTTCCACACTAATACAAGTGCAAAAGTGGTTTCCTGCACCAACACAAGTGCGAAAAGTGTTTTTTCAACACTAACACAAGTGCGAAAAGTGGTTTTTCCACACTAATATAAGTGCAAAAGTGGTTTCCTGCACCAACAAAAGGGCGTAAAGTGGTTTTTCAACACTAACACAAGTGCGAAAAGTGTTTTTTCCACACTAATACAAGTGCAAAAGTGGTTTCCTGCACCAACACAAGTGCGAAAAGTGTTTTTTCAACACTAACACAAGTGCGAAAAGTGGTTTTTCAACACTAACACAAGTGCAAAAAGTGGTTTTTCAACACTAACACAAGTGCGAAAAGTGGTTTTTCCACACTAATACAAGTGCAAAAGTGGTTTCCTGCACCAACACAAGTGGGAAAAGTGGTTTTTCAACACTAACACAAGGGCAAAAAGTGGTTTTTCAACACTATCACAAGTGCAAAAAGTGTTTTTTCCACACTAATACAAGTGCAAAAGTGGTTTCCTGCACCAACACAAGTGCGAAAAGTTGTTTTTCAACACTAACACAAGTGCGAAAAGTGGTTTTTCAACACTAACAAAAGTGTGAAAAGTGGTTTTTCCACACTAATACAAGTGCAAAAGTGGTTTCCTGCACCAACACAAGTGCGAAAAGTGGTTTTTCAACACAAACACAAGTGCAAAAAGTGGTTTTTCAACACTAACACAAGTGCGAAAAGTGGTTTTTCAACACTATCACAAGTGCAAAAAGTGTTTTTTCCACACTAATACAAGTGCAAAAGTGGTTTCCTGCACCAACACAAGTGCGAAAAGTGTTTTTTCAACACTAACACAAGTGCGAAAAGTGGCTTTTCCACACTAATATAAGTGCAAAAGTGGTTTCCTGCACCAACAAAAGGGCGAAAAGTGGTTTTTCAACACTAACACAAGTGCGAAAAGTGGTTTTTCAACACTAACACAAGTGCGAAAAGAGGTTTTTCAACACTAACACAAGTGCGAAAAGTGTTTTTCCCACACTAATACAAGTGCAAAAGTGGTTTCCTGCACCAACACAAGTGCGAAAAGTGTTTTTTCAACACTAACACAAGTGCGAAAAGTGGTTTTTCAACACTAACACAAGTGCAAAAAGTGGTTTTTCAACACTAACACAAGTGCAAAAAGTGGTTTTTCAACACTAACACAAGTGCGAAAAGTGGTTTTTCCACACTAATACAAGTGCAAAAGTGGTTTCCTGCACCAACACAAGTGGGAAAAGTGGTTTTTCAACACTAACACAAGTGCGAAAAGTGGTTTTTCAACACTAACACAAGTGCGAAAAGTGGTTTTTCAACACTAACACAAGTGCGAAAAGTGTTTTTTCCACACTAATACAAGTGCAAAAGTGGTTTCCTGCACCAACACAAGTGCGAAAAGTGTTTTTTCAACACTAACACAAGTGCAAAAAGTCGTTTTTCCACACTAATATAAGTGCAAAAGTGGTTTCCTGCACCAACAAAAGTGCGAAAAGTGGTTTTTCAACACTAACACAAGTGCGAAAAGTGGTTTTTCAACACTAACACAAGTGCGAAAAGTGTTTTTTCCACACTAATACAAGTGCAAAAGTGGTTTCCTGCACCAACACAAGTGCGAAAAGTGTTTTTTCAACACTAACACAAGTGCGAAAAGTGGTTTTTCAACACTAACACAAGTGCGAAAAGTGGTTTTTCAACACTAACACAAGTGCGAAAAGTGGTTTTTCAACACTAACACAAGTGCGAAAAGTGTTTTTTCAACACTAACACAAGTGCAAAAAGTGGTTTTTCAACACTAACACAAGTGCGAAAAGTGGTTTTTCAACACTAACACAAGTGCGAAAAGTGGTTTTTCCACACTAATACAAGTGCAAAAGTGGTTTCCTGCACCAACACAAGTGCGAAAAGTGGTTTTTCAACACTAACACAAGTGCGAAAAGTGTTTTTTCCACACTAATACAAGTGCAAAAGTGGTTTCCTGCACCAACACAAGTGCGAAAAGTGTTTTTTCAACACTAACACAAGTGCGAAAAGTGGTTTTTCAACACTAACACAAGTGCAAAAAGTGGTTTTTCAACACTAACACAAGTGCGAAAAGTGGTTTTTCCACACTAATACAAGTGCAAAAGTGGTTTCCTGCACCAACACAAGTGGGAAAAGTGGTTTTTCAACACTAACACAAGTGCAAAAAGTGGTTTTTCAACACTATCACAAGTGCAAAAAGTGTTTTTTCCACACTAATACAAGTGCAAAAGTGGTTTCCTGCACCAACACAAGTGCGAAAAGTTGTTTTTCAACACTAACACAAGTGCGAAAAGTGGTTTTTCAACACTAACAAAAGTGTGAAAAGTGGTTTTTCCACACTAATACAAGTGCAAAAGTGGTTTCCTGCACCAACACAAGTGCGAAAAGTGGTTTTTCTACACAAACACAAGTGCAAAAAGTGGTTTTTCAACACTAACACAAGTGCGAAAAGTGGTTTTTCAACACTATCACAAGTGCAAAAAGTGTTTTTTCCACACTAATACAAGTGCAAAAGTGGTTTCCTGCACCAACACAAGTGCGAAAAGTGTTTTTTCAACACTAACACAAGTGCGAAAAGTGGTTTTTCCACACTAATATAAGTGCAAAAGTGGTTTCCTGCACCAACAAAAGGGCGAAAAGTGGTTTTTCAACACTAACACAAGTGCGAAAAGTGGTTTTTCAACACTAACACAAGTGCGAAAAGAGGTTTTTCAACACTAACACAAGTGCGAAAAGTGTTTTTCCCACACTAATACAAGTGCAAAAGTGGTTTCCTGCACCAACACAAGTGCGAAAAGTGTTTTTTCAACACTAACACAAGTGCGAAAAGTTGTTTTTCAACACTAACACAAGTGCAAAAAGTGGTTTTTCAACACTAACGCAAGTGCAAAAAGTGGTTTTTCAACACTAACACAAGTGCGAAAAGTGGTTTTTCCACACTAATACAAGTGCAAAAGTGGTTTCCTGCACCAACACAAGTGGGAAAAGTGGTTTTTCAACACTAACACAAGTGCGAAAAGTGTTTTTTCCACACTAATACAAGTGCAAAAGTGGTTTCCTGCACCAACACAAGTGCGAAAAGTGTTTTTTCAACACTAACACAAGTGCGAAAAGTGGTTTTTACACACTAATATAAGTGCAAAAGTGGTTTCCTGCACCAACAAAAGGGCGTAAAGTGGTTTTTCAACACTAACACAAGTGCGAAAAGTGTTTTTTCCACACTAATACAAGTGCAAAAGTGGTTTCCTGCACCAACACAAGTGCGAAAAGTGTTTTTTCAACACTAACACAAGTGTGAAAAGTGGTTTTTAAACACTAACACAAGTGCAAAAAGTGGTTTTTCAACACTAACACAAGTGCGAAAAGTGGTTTTTCCACACTAATACAAGTGCAAAAGTGGTTTCCTGCACCAACACAAGTGGGAAAAGTGGCTTTTCAACACTAACACAAGTGCAAAAAGTGGTTTTTCAACACTATCACAAGTGCAAAAAGTGTTTTTTCCACACTAATACAAGTGCAAAAGTGGTTTCCTGCACCAACACAAGTGCGAAAAGTTGTTTTTCAACACTAACACAAGTGCGAAAAGTGGTTTTTCAACACTAACAAAAGTGTGAAAAGTGGTTTTTCCACACTAATACAAGTGCAAACGTGGTTTCCTGCACAAACACAAGTGCGAAAAGTGGTTTTTCAACACAAACACAAGTGCAAAAAGTGGTTTTTCAACACTAACACAAGTGCGAAAAGTGGTTTTTCAACACTATCACAAGTGCAAAAAGTGTTTTTTCCACACTAATACAAGTGCAAAAGTGGTTTCCTGCACCAACACAAGTGCGAAAAGTGTTTTTTCAACACTAACACAAGTGCGAAAAGTGGTTTTTCCACACTAATATAAGTGCAAAAGTGGTTTCCTGCACCAACAAAAGGGCGAAAAGTGGTTTTTCAACACTAACACAAGTGCGAAAAGTGGTTTTTCAACACTAACACAAGTGCGAAAAGAGGTTTTTCAACACTAACACAAGTGCGAAAAGTGTTTTTCCCACACTAATACAAGTGCAAAAGTGGTTTCCTGCACCAACACAAGTGCGAAAAGTGTTTTTTCAACACTAACACAAGTGCGAAAAGTGGTTTTTCAACACTAACACAAGTGCAAAAAGTGGTTTTTCAACACTAACACAAGTGCAAAAAGTGGTTTTTCAACACTAACACAAGTGCGAAAAGTGGTTTTTCCACACTAATACAAGTGCAAAAGTGGTTTCCTGCACCAACACAAGTGGGAAAAGTGGTTTTTCAACACTAACACAAGTGCGAAAAGTGGTTTTTCAACACTATCACAAGTGCAAAAAGTGTTTTTTCCACACTAATACAAGTGCAAAAGTGGTCTCCTGCACCAACACAAGTGCGAAAAGTGGTTTTTCAACACAAACACAAGTGCAAAAAGTGGTTTTTCAACACTAACACAAGTGCGAAAAGTGGTTTTTCAACACTATCACAAGTGCAAAAAGTGTTTTTTCCACACTAATACAAGTGCAAAAGTGGTTTCCTGCACCAACACAAGTGCGAAAAGTGTTTTTTCAACACTAACACAAGTGCGAAAAGTGGTTTTTCCACACTAATATAAGTGCAAAAGTGGTTTCCTGCACCAACAAAAGGGCGAAAAGTGGTTTTTCAACACTAACACAAGTGCGAAAAGTGGTTTTTCAACACTAACACAAGTGCGAAAAGAGGTTTTTCAACACTAACACAAGTGCGAAAAGTGTTTTTCCCACACTAATACAAGTGCAAAAGTGGTTTCTTGCACCAATACAAGTGCGAAAAGTGTTTTTTCAACACTAACACAAGTGCGAAAAGTGGTTTTTCAACACTAACACAAGTGCGAAAAGTGGTTTTTCCACACTAATACAAGTGCAAAAGTGGTTTCCTGCACCAACACAAGTGCGAAAAGTGGTTTTTCAACACAAACACAAGTGCGAAAAGTGGTTTTTCAACACTAACACAAGTGCGAAAAGTGGTTTTTCAACACTATCACAAGTGCGAAAAGTGTTTTTTCCACACTAATACAAGTGCAAAAGTGGTTTCCTGCACCAACACAAGTGCGAAAAGTGTTTTTTCCACACTAACACAAGTGCGAAAAGTGGTTTTTCAACACTATCACAAGTGCGAAAAGTGGTTTTTCAACACTAACACAAGTGCGAAAAGTGGTTTTTCCACACTAATACAAGTGCAAAAGTGGTTTCCTGCACCAACACAAGTGCGAAAAGTGGTTTTTCAACACTAACACAAGTGCGAAAAGTGGTTTTTCAACACTATCACAAGTGCAAAAAGTGTTTTTTCCACACTAATACAAGTGCAGAAGTGGTTTCCTGCACAAACACATGTGCAAAAAGTAGTTTTTCAACACTAACACAAGTGCGAAAAGTGGTTTTTCAACACTAACACAAGTGCGAAAAGTTGTTTTTCCACACTAATACAAGTGCAAAAGTGGTTTCCTGCACCAATACAAGTGCGAAAAGTGGTTTTTCAACACTAACACAAGTGCTAAAAGTGGTTTTTCAACACTATCACAAGTGCAAAAAGTATTTTTTCCACACTAATACAAGTGAAAAAGTGGTTTCCTGCACCAACACAAGTGCGAAAAGTGGTTTTTCAACACTAACACAAGTGCGAAAAGTGGTTTTTCAACACTATCACAAATGCAAAAAGTGTTTTTTCCACACTAATACAAGTGCAAAAGTGGTATCCTGCACCAACACAAGTGCGAAAAGTGGTTTTTCAACACTAACACAAGTGCGAAAAGTAGTTTTTCAACACTAACACGAGTGCGAAAAGTGTTTTTTCCACACTAATACAAGTGCAAAAGTGGTTTCCTGCACCAACACAAGTGCGAAAAGTGGTTTTTCAACACTAACACAAGTGCGAAAAGTGGTTTTTCAACACTAACACAAGTGCGAAAAGTGGTTTTTCAACACTAACACAAGTGCGAAAAGTGGTTTTTCCACACTAATACAAGTGCAAAAGTGGTTTCCTGCACCAACACAAGTACGAAAAGTGGTTTTTCAACACTAACACAAGTGCAAAAAGTGGTTTTTCAACACTATCACAAGTGCAAAAAGTGTTTTTTCCACACTAATACAAGTGCAAAAGTGGTTTCCTGCACCAACACAAGTGCGAAAAGTGGTTTTTCAACACTAACACAAGTGCGAAAAGTGGTTTTTCAACACTAACACAAGTGCGTAAAGTGGTTTTTCCACACTAATACAAGTGCAAAAGTGGTTTCCTGCACCAACACAAGTGCGAAAAGTGGTTTTTCAACATTAACACAGGTGCGAAAAGTGGTTTTTCAACACTAACACAAGTGCGAAAAGTGTTTTTTCCACACTAATACAAGTGCAAAAGTGGTTTCCTGCACCAACACAAGTGCGAAAAGTGGTTTTTCAACACTAACACAAGTGCGAAAAGTGGTTTTTCAACACTAACACAAGTGCGAAAAGTGGTTTTTCAACACTATCACAAGTGTAAAAAGTGTTTTTTCCACACTAATACAAGTACAAAAGTAGTTTCCTGCACCAACACAAGTGCGAAAAGTGGTTTTTCAACACTAACAAAAGTGCGAAAAGTGGTTTTTCAACACTAACACAAGTGCGAAAAGTGGTTTTTCCACACTAATACAAGTGCAAAAGTGATTTCCTGCACCAACACAAGTGCGAAAAGTGGTTTTTCAACACTATCACAAGTGCAAAAATTGTTTTTTCCACACTAATACAAGTGCAAAAATGGTTTCCTGCACCAACACAAGTGCGAAAAGTGGTTTTTCAACACTAACACAAGTGCGAAAAGTGGTTTTTCAACACTATCACAAGTGCAAAAAGTGTTTTTTCCACACTAATACAAGTGCAGAAGTGGTTTCCTGCACAAACACAAGTGCAAAAAGTGGTTTTTCAACACTAACACAAGTGCGAAAAGTGGCTTTTCAACACTAACACAAGTGCGAAAAGTGGTTTTTCCACACTAATACAAGTGCAAAAGTGGTTTCCTGCACCAACACAAGTGCGAAAAGTGGTTTTTCAACACTAACACAAGTGCGAAAAGTGGTTTTTCATCACTATCACAAGTGCAAAAAGTGTTTTTTCCACACTAATACAAGTGCAAAAGTGGTTTTCTGCACCAATACAAGTGCGAAAAGTGGTTTTTCAACACTAACACAAGTGCGAAAAGTGGTTTTTCAACACTAACACAAGTGCGAAAAGTGTTTTTTCCACACTAACACAAGTGCAAAAGTGGTTTCCTGCACCAACACAAGTGCGAAAAGTGGTTTTTCAACACTAACACAAGTGCGAAAAGTGGTTTTTCAACACTATCACAAGTGCAAAAAGTGTTTTTTCCACACTAATACAAGTGCAAAAGTGGTTTCCTGCACCAACACAAGTGCGAAAAGTGGTTTTTCAACACTAACACAAGTGCGAAAAGTGGTTTTTCAACACTATCACAAGTGCAAAAAGTGTTTTTTCCACACTAATACAAGTGCAAAAGTGGTTTCCTGCACCAACACAAGTGCGAAAAGTGGTTTTTCAACACTAACACAAGTGCGAAAAGTGGTTTTTCAACACTAACATAAGTGCGAAAAGTGGTTTTTCAACACTAACACAAGTGCGAAAAGTGGTTTTTCAACACTATCACAAGTGCAAAAAGTGTTTTTTCCACACTAATACAAGTGCAAAATTGGTTTCCTGCACCAACACAAGTGCGAAAAGTGGTTTTTCAACACTAACACAAGTGCGAAAAGTGGTTTTTCAACACTATCACAAGTGCAAAAAGTGTTTTTTCCACACTAATACAAGTGCAAAAGTGGTTTCCTGCACCAACACAAGTGCGAAAAGTTGTTTTTCAACACTAACACAAGTGCGAAAAGTGGTTTTTCAACACTAACAAAAGTGTGAAAAGTGGTTTTTCCACACTAATACAAGTGCAAACGTGGTTTCCTGCACAAACACAAGTGCGAAAAGTGGTTTTTCAACACAAACACAAGTGCAAAAAGTGTTTTTTCCACACGAATACAAGTGCAAAAGTGGTTTCCTGCACCAACACAAGTGCGAAAAGTGGTTTTTCAACACTAACACAAGTGCGAAAAGTGGTTTTTCAACACTAACATAAGTGCGAAAAGTGGTTTTTCAACACTAACACAAGTGCGAAAAGTGGTTTTTCAACACTATCACAAGTGCAAAAAGTGTTTTTTCCACACTAATACAAGTGCAAAATTGGTTTCCTGCACCAACACAAGTGGGAAAAGTGGCTTTTCAACACTAACACAAGTGCAAAAAGTGGTTTTTCAACACTATCACAAGTGCAAAAAGTGTTTTTTCCACACTAATACAAGTGCAAAAGTGGTTTCCTGCACCAACACAAGTGCGAAAAGTTGTTTTTCAACACTAACACAAGTGCGAAAAGTGGTTTTTCAACACTAACAAAAGTGTGAAAAGTGGTTTTTCCACACTAATACAAGTGCAAACGTGGTTTCCTGCACAAACACAAGTGCGAAAAGTGGTTTTTCAACACAAACACAAGTGCAAAAAGTGGTTTTTCAACACTAACACAAGTGCGAAAAGTGGTTTTTCAACACTATCACAAGTGCAAAAAGTGTTTTTTCCACACTAATACAAGTGCAAAAGTGGTTTCCTGCACCAACACAAGTGCGAAAAGTGTTTTTTCAACACTAACACAAGTGCGAAAAGTGGTTTTTCCACACTAATATAAGTGCAAAAGTGGTTTCCTGCACCAACAAAAGGGCGAAAAGTGGTTTTTCAACACTAACACAAGTGCGAAAAGTGGTTTTTCAACACTAACACAAGTGCGAAAAGAGGTTTTTCAACACTAACACAAGTGCGAAAAGTGTTTTTCCCACACTAATACAAGTGCAAAAGTGGTTTCCTGCACCAACACAAGTGCGAAAAGTGTTTTTTCAACACTAACACAAGTGCGAAAAGTGGTTTTTCAACACTAACAGTAGTGTAATAATGTTGCTTCTGGGACACCTCCGTTTAACATGGGAAATCCCTATCTAATGTCATTTACCCCCTTGTCTTTTTCAAAAAATCATAAACACCTCTATTTCTCCCACCCTCATCTTTATGAACCTTTTGTCTGTAGTACCTATCCTTAATGTTGTTCATTAGACCACTCAAACACTACAAATATTTGTTTTCTCTTATAGACCTATCATCCTTCTTCTACATATCATCTGGCAGATTAATCTTTGACCCACTCAAACATTGACCCATTCACTTCCATATTAATTCTTTCCCTCCCTCATTGCCCCTAAACACCTATATTTCTCTCACCCTGTTCTTTACGAACCTTCTAACCTTTTGACATGCTATCCTTATTCATTAGACCACTTAAACACCTGTGATCCTTCTGACCTTATGGACCTTTTAACCTTTTACTCTTAATATCATCTGGTGAATATAACCCACTCAAACAACGACCCTACAAATATTTGTTTATGCGTGGGAAATAATTTAATTCTCTTGCCACTCTCTTCACCATCTAATATATTAACAAAAAATATGTTTGAGTTTGGTTCTTTATTAAGATATTTTAACTGAGCTAAGATAAAATGGTAAACCTCCCTCAATGTTCTTATTTGAGCGCCTCCAGTGCCACACACTTTTTGGTAGGCTCTGCCCACCTTTTGTTAAGCTCCGTCCACTTTTTGGAAAAACCCCGCCCACTTTTTGGTAAGCCACGCCCACCTTTTACTAAGCCCCGCCCACTTTTTGTTAAGCCACGCCCACTTTTTGCTATACCCCGCCCACTTTTGCTAAGCTCCGCCCACTTTTGCTAAGTCCCACCCACTTTATAAACTCTTCAGCATTGTATCATTTCCAGGTAATACATAACATCATTTTCAGGGAATTTCCATCACATCATTTCCAGTTAAGACACGCCCAGGGAATTTCCACAGGAAATGACACACACCCAGCCCTTCTTATAAAAGGCACCGACCACACAGGCTTTTTCAAACACGCTTTCTGCTTCACTTGAGAATGGACTCCTATGCCGAAATGGAATGGGATAACTTTGCTATTCCTTGGAGTCCTACTACCTGTGTAGCGCTCAACCTTCAGATTGATGAACTGGACTCGAACCTCTTGTCGATGGAGGAAATTGTATCTGAGCTACGAAATGAAAATTCTACTTTTAACACAACTTGGGATAAAGTTATTTTTTTGTTTGAAGATCTTTTGAACAACCAAGACCCACAGAACGAGTTCTACCTTGATGACCCAGCCAAAGAGTTATACCTTGGAGATCCACAAAATCCTGAAAAAGAGTTCTACCATGATGATACTTATTGTGAGTTATCAAAACAAAACCCACTGAACGAGTTCTACCTTGATGACCCAGCCAAAGAGTTATACCTTGGAGACTCACTAAATTTGGGAAAAACAAATTATGAGGTCTGCCTAGATGGTTCTAACTGTGGAGCCTACCTTGGAGACTCACTAAATTTGGGAAAAACTAATTATGAGGTCTGCCTAGATGGTTCTAACTGTGGAGCCTACCTTGGAGACTCACTAAATTTGGGAAAAACAAATTATGAGGTCTGCCTAGATGGTTCTAACTGTGGAGCCTACCTTGGAGACTCACTAAATTTGGGAAAAACTAATTATGAGGTCTGCCTAGATGGTTCTAACTGTGGAGCCTACCTTGGAGACTCACTAAATTTGGGAAAAACTAATTATGAGGTCTGCCTAGATGGTTCTAACTGTGGAGCCTACCTTGGAGACTCACTAAATTTGGGAAAAACAAATTATGAGGTTTGCCTAGATGGTTCTAACTGTGGAGCCTACCTTGGAGACTCACTAAATTTGGGAAAAACTAATTATGAGGTCTGCCTAGATGGTTCTAACTGTGGAGCCTACCTTGGAGACTCACTAAATTTGGGAAAAACTAATTATGAGGTCTGCCTAGATGGTTCTAACTGTGGAGCCTACCTTGGAGACTCACTAAATTTCATAAAATTAGGAAAAGAGTTTTACCTTGGAGACTTTGAAAACTGGTTTCGTTTTGGAGACTCGGAATGGGGGTTTTGTTTTGATGACTCGGAATGTGATACCTATCTTGGAGGCTCAACAGGAATGTGGTTATACCTTGGGAACTTGGAAAGTTGGTTTTATTTTGGAGACTCTACCTGTGGGGTTCCTCTTGGAGACTCTTTGGATTCTAAAGCAATGAACAATGTTCTTTATTTAATGACGCTTGATTTAAGCAATATCAAGAAAGTTCGAGGAAGAAAATGCTGGAAAATTCTTTCTTCCCATTTCTACTTCTTCAAACTTAAAAGCCTTGAAAGACAGAATTGGAGGAAGAGGGAAAAAAAAAGAAATACGTATTTAAAAAAGAAGAAAAGAAAGATTATGTTAGGGTTTGGGTGGGATTTTGAATGTGAGGGTTAGGGATGGGGTTGGGTTAGGGTTGGGATTTTGAATGTGAGGGTTAGGGTTGGGGTTGGGTTAGGGATGGGGTTGGGTTAGGGATGGGGTTGGGTTAGGGATGGGTTGGGTTAGGGTTGGGATTTTGAATGTGAGGGTTAGGGTTGGGGTTGGGTTAGGGATGGGATTGGGTTAGGGTTGGGATTTTGAATGTGAGGGTTAGGGATGGGGTTGGGTTAGGGATGGGGTTGGGTTGGGGATGGGGTTGGGTTAGGGATGGGGTTGGGTTAGGGATGGGGTTGGGTTAGGGATGGGGTTGGGTTGGGGATGGGGTTGGGTTAGGGATGGGGTTGGGTTAGGGATGGGTTGGGTTAGGGATGGGTTTGGGTTAGGGATGGGGTTGGGTTAGGGTTTGTATATTATTATGACTCACTCGCACATACACACACACACAAAAGTTAAGCCCCAACTAAAAAGTTGTGGGATTCTGTGTTTGGGGTTCACAGATTTAAAAACGTATCCCCATTATACACACACAAAAGTTAAGCCCCAACTAAAAAGTTGTGGGATTCTGTGTTTGGGGTTCACAGATTTAAAAACGTATCCCCATTATACACACACAAAAGTTAAGCCCCAACTAAAAAGTTGTGGGATTCTGTGTTTGGGGTTCACAGATTTAAAAACGTATCCCCATTATACACACACAAAAGTTAAGCCCCAACTAAAAAGTTGTGGGATTCTGTGTTTGGGGTTCACAGATTTAAAAACGTATCCCCATTACATTTTATTTATTTATTTATTATTTTCAAGGGTATTATCTGCTTACTTGTGTTTTTTGTAATTCTTGTGAGTAAAATGAACCCAAGATTTCTTCTCCATTTAAATCATATAATTTGTAGGTCCAAGGGACTGTATCCATTACATCAATGATTTTAAATAATTCACGAGTCCATTTTTGTGTATAACCTTTCTCAAAATGACTTTTCCATTTGTATATTCTTACAATATCACCAACTTTAAACTTGGGCTTTCTCAAATTAATCTCCTTTTCATATTCTAATTTTGTAAATGTTTCTGATGGTTTTGATTGTGTTGATGAATGAACTGTATTATTGTAATTATCTACAATATCCTGAATTGAATACACCCATTTTTGAGAACCGAGTTGTGTGAATTTTTTATATAATTTCTCTTTTAAAGTACGATTAAAACGCTCAATAACAACTGCCTTTCCTTCATTAAAGGTGCTGTATAATTTAATACCCTTCCCCTTAAGAAATTTCATGAATATTTTGTTATAGAACTCTGTTCCCTCATCAGTCCATAACTTCTTTGGTTTCCTTTTATCCCGATCAAATATTAGCTTAAAGGCTAACATTAAAGTATCACCCCTTTTATTTTTTAAAGGGACAACCCAGGCAAATCTACTCCTCAAATCAATAACGGTTAAAGCATACCTGTATCCCCTGTCATTATTCAATTCAATTAAATCAGCGGACCATATGTGGTCAGTGTATTTAGAATAAACCTTCCTTCTTTTAAACTTTGTGATTATAGGTTTGTGTAATTCTTCAGCCAAAAGCTCCTCAGTCTTGATGGCATCATTAGAGCCTAATAGTTTTTTGAGGAATAACCAAGACCAAGTTTCAATTTAGCATTTATCAAATTTCTCACAATAAACCTATCAACTTTCTCTCTCAACGTTGGATTTTGTATCAAAGACAAATTATACAACATTTCGCTGTCGGCTTTATGTTTTTCAGTCAACGTAGTGGTTTTCCCATAAGCAATATCATGCTTCATACACACTTCGTCAACCCTATTTGTAGGTTTAGACCAAGGTTTAGGATTGTCAGCCTCATCTAATCTTTTATCCAAGTTTGTTCCTGGACCACAGAAAGAATACCCTGGAAGGTGTAATTCCCCTGGAATTCCAGTTGTTGTAAATTTACTTCCTGACAGAAACTTTTGTATGTCTCCTCCTCTTTTAGGAGAGATGAATTGGCACTTTTTAGAGCCACATACTTGACATATTCCTTTTTGATAAACTCTATTATTTTTAGCTTTAACATAAGAGATATTTTTAGATTTAGTTTTCTTTTTACATTTGAGACAATAACTCATATTTATTTATCAGAAAAATTCCGACAGAGTATCAAAACCTTTTTGGTTTTCAACATATACATTTCAATCTTTATTTTTAAAACATAAAGAATCCTAAGGAATGCCTTCACTCTCTCCTCCATTTATTTACAAATAAAAACTAACTAAAGTCAATGACACCAACATCATCAATCACATAATCTTTTCCTTCTTCTTCTTCTTCTTCTTCACCACTTTCTCGTTTAAATCTCTGAAATTGAAGACATTGACGTTCTTATTTTTGAAACCATTATCTTCATAAGAGTTGTTAATTCTTTAATTTCCTCTTCGGTGCGTTGAGATTGATTTATTTGCTTTAATACACTCAATCTTTTATGAATCTCAGTGATTTCCATCTTTTTATATTTTTCCTCCCTCTCTCTTTGCTCCCTCTCCTCCTCCTCCATTTTCTCCCTCTCCTCCTTCTCCTTTTTCTCCCTTTTCTCCCTTTCCTCCTTCTCCCTTTTCTCCCTTTCCTCCTACTCCTTTTTCTCCCTCTCCTCCTTCTCCTCCTTTTTCTCCCTCTCCTCCTTCTCCTCCCTCTCCCTTTCCTCCTTCTCCTTTTTCTCTCTTTCCTCCTTCTCTTCTTCAACTCCTTCCTCATCCCTTGCTACCCTTGAGTTTGAACCCCAAAGAATATTATACATATACTCATCTGGATTTTGAGATATTCTTGTATCTATAATTATTTTTCTCATAATAGGATACCAATAAGATTTGTTGACGATTTCTAAAAGAGTTTTATATTTCATAACTTTGAGAAGTTCATTTTTATTTAATATTTTAAACAAGTCTCTATTTGTGGGTTTAACAATATCAGTATAAGGCCAGTTTTTTATGACAAAATTCCCATGTATATGCTCCAAATCATAAGGTATGTAATACCGAGCACCCTTTTCTTGTAGGTATCCTTGAATACAAAAATTATAATTCTCTTGTAGTCTTCTTCCTGCCATTTATGTATCAGAAATATATGTGAGATTAATATTATGACAGGTAATACCACCCCATCTTCCCACTACCAAATCGGTTTGTATTCCTCGGCTTTCTATCCTTATCTCATTACCTTCCTTCTTTGTCATGCGAACCATCGCTATACTATCATATATTTTTATTTTCTTAAAATCACGTATTTGTTGTTTACTAATTGTACTTCCACATAAATCCTTATCTTCACCAAGTGGATAATATTCTTCTTTACGAGACTGATTTAAATCATGTAGGTCTTCTATGTTTATTGAAAAAGACCAATTATACCCTAAATCAGGCATATCATACCCCCATTTATTAATTCGCATATTAACTAAATGTCCTTCTTTATAAAATTTAATTGTAAGCAGGTAGTTAAATTCAATGAGGAAAGGTGTATGGTCAGTATAACCAGGTGTTGTGGTTGTAAATTTTACTTGTTTCACAAAACGTGCTGTTTTCTTTAAAGATATATATTGTGATAAATCACTGAATCTAATCAAGTCATTCGCATCTGTAGGGTTTGGATAATTGATTAATTTATAAGTATTCTTCATATTAATATTTTTACTTACACTATATTTTTGTCGTTCAGCCTGTGCCTTTGTATAATAATTTGATAAATCAATATCCTGAGAGGATTTTCCAAAGATAGAACCATCTTTTCCAACATAGGTCATTTATATTAGATAAAAAATGATATCATAAAAATTTTCATTATTGTTGAGTTGAAATAATACATATAAACATAATTGGCCACAACATTTAGAATTAATTTCTTGAACTTGGAATGTTTGATAAACACCATTCTGTAAGAATTGTATTACTTCAACAGGTGGTGGCATACCATAACTATCAAAATAATATTTATCCTGACTATTATGAATACAAACCCAATGAGAACCATTCTGTGTGTCTAAATTCATAATAATATTCTTTGTATTCTTATTTATATGTGTTAATTCATCTCTCATACAAATAACCACATTATCAATTTTTAGTGTTTTACAATACTTAGCTAGTTCTATATTTGACGTTGTATTCTTTCCAAATTGTTTAAACCATTTATCCATTTATTTATGAGAAAGATACAATCCATTACCCCGTTTAGTTAGTTTAACACCCGCTTGAGCGATAGAGGAAAGCATATCTCCAACCAACAATCTAGCTTTATCAGGTAGACTTTCAAGTTTTTGAGCAAAATCTACAATTACACCACTTCCACTAATTTGTTTCTCCAACTCCTTGTTATGTCTTTCCAATTCTTTTTGAGCTTTTAGTTGTGCCTTCCTTTCGTTAGCAGTTTTTACCGCTGCTGAAATACCACCAGTCAATGCTCCCGCCGCACTTAAACCAGCAAATAAAGGAATTAGAAACGGGAGAAATCCTCCTCTTGACTCATCTATTGAATATTTCTTTAACATAGGTTTCGTCATTTTAATTTTAAGTGATCCAACATCATTTAGTGTTTTTACTTGTGTGTGTGTGAGTAAAACATCAATTCTTACAGCTCCTTTTCTTTGAATTGTATTAACATTAATAATACAAGGCTTTTGATTTTGAATACAAGATGTTAATTTATTAAGATTGATTTGATTAACATATACCCCAACCATTTATTTATGAGAAAAAACCTATGTGATATTAATCATAACACCATTATCTGTATTAATCTGTAATTCTGTTTCCTCCAAAAGCAAACAATATGCATTAACCTCTTCACTCTCCCCTCTTTCAATGTATAGAGAAGTATCCACTCGATTAGACTTTATAGTTTCCTTTTGAGAACTCAGGTCAATTGCGTAGATTGTATAAAGTTTTTGAAACGCAACCATATCCAAAATAGGATCATTATTACCATTACTTTCACACACCTTTTGGTAGGACTTGTAGGCTTCCGCATAATCATTTTTTTCCCAATCAATTTCCAATCTATCTCGCGGATAAAATGTGCCATCAAGAGAAACCCGAAGTTGTTTCACCTTAGCATTATCACTCAGCGCATTATTCTTATTAGTACCGTCCTCTCCATCTGGTTTTTTAAAAATGAGCCAGAGGTATCGTGGCTTTCCTTGAAGAACACCCAAATTCCAAGTGTAGGTAGTGTGTTCCAGTTTAACGTGTTGACATCTTCTTTTAAGGTATGATACATTTAGCGGTTTCTTTGAGTTAAGTCTTCTATTTAACATCTCTTCCGTTTTAAGATTAGGAGTATATTCACTGATATACCAACACAAATCATTAATAACAAATTTATTGTTGTCTCCAAAAGCATTTTCATCCCCAAAAAGCAACCTATTTACATTATCATTCCTTTGTAGTTGAAATCTAATTTTAAGACCATACAAAACTTTATCATAATCGCAAAATCCAAATATACCTTTAAGAGGTACTGCTACGGTAAAACTATTCACTGCTTTTGTTTCATCATTATACATTGACTTCCTTTGACTATAACCAGGGTCTGCGTTTGTACCCGTTGACATATCAGGAATAAAACCTTCAACAGCTCCCTTACCCATTCTATCACTAAACGAATATAGTGTAAATTTCATCATTTCAGATGTAGCAGAGACATAATCAACCGCTTCAACCTCTTGTGTTCCAATATACAGGCGGACACTGTCAAACATTTTCCAGAAGAAATCATTTACGAGTGTAGCATTAGTATTATTCGCAGCCTTAGTGAATTTAAATTTACACAGCAAGAAACTATCAGCTATATTCAAGTAAGTTTGTTGATTATTTATTTCAAAACTTTTTGTTCCGTTTGAATTCCAGTCTGTTCCTGTTATAGCATTTACCTTAAAATAGTCTTCCTTTTTAGTGGAGTTTGAAATGATAATCGTATCATCCAAATCATAGATACTATCAATCGCTTCCATACTTGTATTTATATAGCATTAAAATTGTTGAAACCCTGACCCAAGTATTTTAATGATTTTTTGTCGTTCTTGTGAAGATAGTTGAGTTTTACCTTTTTTTATTTCTTTGATTGCTTGTAATTTATGAGACTCCTTTTGAGCATCTTTTATACTCTTTATAGCACCCGCAACGGAGCCCACGGCAGAAGCAGTTGAACCAATTAGGTCTTTATGTTTAAGGATGGTTGAACCAATACCCATTAGAGTATCAATTATCCCATCTCCTTTATTTCGAAATTGATGACCTACACCTCGTTGTCTCTTAGGTTTATAGTATCCTCTACCCACATACCTTGTATAGTCTGGTGAAAGGAACATGCCCTCCCCTGTAATTATTTTATATTTTCCCAACTCGTGTTTTCTCACAATAACCATTATTTATTTATTGAAAAACTTCACGTAGGTGAATTCTGATGGATATAATTTCATCATTAAAGGATATCATACGATTATCTTGGTCGGTTATCCTAAAATTTACTCTGTATATGGTTTTTCCTGACACAGGTAAATAGACAAGATTTTTTGGTTCCATATTAAATTTATAACCAATCGGGGTTGAGTATGCACTGAATGAAAATATTGTATTTGTTCTTATTCCATCGTTATAAGCACCATCAATCAAATCACAATGAATTAATACTGAATTTATACCGGAGGATATTTGGATAACATTATCACTGTAAAACGTCCCGTTATTTTCAATCTTTTTTGAAGAGAATCCCAATAGCTCTCTAAACTAATTTTCAATCGTGAAATCAACTTTATAATTATTTTTAAGTTTAATAGTTGATTTTGAAGTGTGTTTTTGAATATCTATTACAATATTTTTTGGTTCATCACCTTTTTCTTTCATAAGGCGAGAGACTTCTGAAGATATTTGAGAAATCTCGTAAGCTCCAGGTGAAACAGTTATAGTTTTATATCCACTTCCTGGATTATAACTAAACTTGCTGTTTTTCTCTGTGATATTAAACAAGGTATTATAAGTTTCCATCGACAATAAAGATGCCTCATATGAGGTAAGGGGGTCAAGTTGTAGTGGGTAAGGGAATGAAGCTGTGTAATCGCTCGTTGTGAAATTAAAACTAAGAATTGTGCTTCTCATCTTATTTAATATCTAATAAAATATCTTTGTATTGACATTTATTAATTATTTTCATATTCATCAACTGATCTAAAATGGCTGAGGATTCATTAAAACAATTGTTGTTTCCAGCCTTCTTACTACCTAACAACAATAATAGCCTATTAACTAATTGTGATGGGTCATTTGGAAGAAAACTAACACCTGAACCAAGTTTACTTAAAGCATCAATAATATGTTTCTCCTTCTCATTCTTCTTACTTTTACCAGCAACAGAAACTCCATAATCAAGTGCATTTAACAACTCAATATATACCCTATCTTCCTCTCTTTCCATATCAAGTGGTTCCTCAAAATATTTTGAACCGCTGAATCCGGGGTTTGTTAGAAGAAACATTAATCTTGGAGTTAATTTAACATTTGGTTGAGTAGAACTCAAGAACATCAATTCATCATTAAATATCAATACCTTTTCTTCCACAAGATGAAACACTGCTGGTTCTTCTGTTGGAATGAGACCTGCTCTGGTTTTTGAACCCGCCGAATATTCATTGTTTTGAAGAGCTTCCACAACATAATTAGGGGGTTGATTTACCTCCTCAAGTTTCCGAAATAATCCCTCGTCATCATATTCTAATTCACCAAGTTCTTGTTTTGTTATCTGACTAAAATCTTTGAGCATTTGAAGTTTTTTCGGAGTAAATTCTACCGTGGGAACTGTAGGTGAGTGTTGAGTTTTCAAAAGTGGTTTAAAGAATTTCTCTTGTTTTCTTTCAAAGGCTTCTTCACCAGTTAGTTTCTGTCTCCGTTTCTTCTTTATCTCTTCCTGTTGTTTAACAACTTTTGAAACTAATTGTTGATGTTCCTTAAACTTTCTTTCTCTTTCTTCGGTATTCATTTTCTGTATTTATTTATTGAAAAATATCATTTAGTATCTCATCTTGTTTCACAACAATATATTTATATTTTCCAATCGTGTGTTTCATATAATTTTCAAATTCTTTTTTACTACATAACGTAGAGCAATTATCTCTCCAAAAATTATTTACATCTATTGAATTTAACTTAAATAAAATAAAAGTATTGGCATTGTTTCTTATTGAGCGTCGAGGGAGTTGAAAATATGATTGACTAAGATATATACAATTACAAGAAGAATGTCTCCCTCTTGTATAGTAGCTATCCATTACTGTTTGGTTTCTCTCATTAACACAATCATCAAAGATGACGAGGTTCTTTTTTGATTTATCTAAATCTTGAGGTGAAGGTATATCATCCGTATTATCACTGAGAATACAAGTTATGGGTTTCGATTTTGATTTCTGTGTATCACAAAATAGTTGTATTATATCTTCAATGTTATAATCATTTAGTTTGTTTTGAAGTTTAAATAAACCGATAATGTCTTCCTTTTTAAGACCTGCATTAAAACCCTGTGAGAGTAGTTGATACTCGGGTTGAAAACTTGACTTTGTAAAAATTATTAAATTATCATAATCTAAAAAATTAGGACCAAGGAGCATCTTTAAAAGTAAACAGGTTTTCCCACATCCGCTTGAACCAACTATTAGACATCTCAATGAATTTGGAATGTTTTTATGGTTATTAAACTTTATCTTATTTTCCCAAACGGGTAAAAAATCATTCATTTATATATTTGGAAAACAAGTCATCTAACTTTTTTTGAGCTATTTTAGAAACTCTATATTTTATCCTGAGTTCGGGTTTAATTTCAAAATAATTCATTATTTTATTTATATAGTATCTTGTATTAACATTTCCATTAAAATTATTTTGAATAATAAATATCATTAAACCCTTATACATTTCCTCAATACAAAGAGTCTCTTTCCTTGTAAGAAATGGTGTATTATCACCATAATGCTTAACATTCATCTCTCTTATTAATCTTGTAAAGTAATTCATTTTTGGTTCTAATTTAAAAGAGTTATATGTTTTTTTATATTTCTTATTATCATTAATTAGAATATAATCACAGAATAAACATTGTTTATATGAACCCTCATTATTAAGCCCTATTCTATCACAAGCTGGACAATTCTCTAATTTATCATATGGAGAGTCTGGAAATTCTAAATATCCTTCAGAACTTATCATATTTATATAGTAAATTTTTACTTAAACTAAACGCAAGTTTATTCATTAATAAATACAATGTTTCAAAGCACAAAAGACAAATTTCAATCAATCTCTACTTCGGTGGAAGATATAGAAAAATATGTCAAAGATGTTAAATTGAACAAAGATAAATATGGAAATTTTTGGGTAAAACCAGTTATGGAAAATAACATGAGCCCCTCTATTTCATTTAAAGGAAGAGCTCTAACTATACCTGGAAAGACATCCATTAAAGTAAATCTAACAAAAGTTTCTCCTCTACTCCTGGCAATTTATTCAAAGCTTGAAAAAGTGATTGACCACGATACTTTGAAAAAGAATGATAAGACCATTAATAATTCTAGAGGAGACATTTGTATTTTCTTTAATAATCCAAAGGGTGTAGATCTAAGTAAAATGAATGATGTTAATATTTCTGGTGAAATGTCATTTCGTTCTATGATAGTTAGAGATTATTTAAAGATAACTTTTGATATTAAAAATGTAGAGATTGAATCCGTTAATGAAAGAAAGTATATTGGTATAGATGGAAAGGTTTTTTCTGCTAATTAAATATGAGTCATTACAGCAGTGAAGATTTTACTATTTCATTGAACTCGGACGATAGTGATGATAGTATTTCATTGAACTCGGACGATGGTGATGATAGTATTTCATTGAACACAGATGATAGTTATGATACTAATAGTTTGTGCTCAAATGATAGTTATGAGAGTAGCTTTATTGATGACTCTGAGTATGATTCTGAGTATTCATGTGATAGTTATGACTTAGATGATTCTGAGTGAAAAAGTGTTTTAGTTTAAGCACAGCGATATATATAAAACGGAGCTGTAAAGCTCAAAAGTGTTTTATTTTAAGCACAGTGATATATATAAAACACCACGTTTTCTCACGCTATAAATATGGTTTATTGTGATACTTGCGAGAAGGAAGTAAAATATTATAAACAACATATTCTCACCGCAAAACATACATACAACATTTTAAACAAACTTTCCCCTCTTCCACCTGAAACAAAACACTGTTCTACATGTAATAAAAATATCCTCAAGAAAGGCTTCAAAATACATCTTAAAACAAATCTACATTTATCAAATTTTATCACAACTAAAAACTCTGATGGAGCATTCAAAGGACATATTAAAATAAGAGTCTTTAACTTCAAACCTCCTGAACCAGAGTCTATAGTTGATGCTGTAGAAATAGTTAAACCTGCTGTTCAAACGTTGATTGAAAAAACACTAAAGGAAATGAAACCACTTAAATTTTATATGGGAGTAAAATTAGAAATGACAAAGGATGAAGGAGTTATAGATGCACCATACATGAGAACTGAGCCACACTTTATATCTTCATATCAAGATTTTAAAACATCAGGAGTCTATGATGAACTTATTAAACAAGAGCAAGATGTGGATAATTCAATCGTAGGAAGTGGATTCAATATAGGAAAAATTATTTACATAGACATTCATATTCTTAAATCAGATCCTCTAAAAGCTTCTTCTTACATTGATTTACCCAGTGTTATCAAAAATAGAAAAGCAGTTATCAATATCAAAAATAAAGACAATAAATGTTTTCTCTGGTCTATTTTAGCACACTTACATCCTCCACATTTTCATGATGAAAGAGTATCTCATTATAAAAAATATGAGAATACATTAAATACGAAAGATCTAAAGTTTCCGATGACTTTAAATGATATTCCTAAATTTGAAAAGATGAATAATTTATCAGTTAATGTTTATGGTCTAACAGAAACAAACAACATTCAGGTTTTAAAGCTTTCTGACAATTGTAAACAAACTCATATTAATCTTCTATATTTTAATTCAGACGAAAATTCACATTATACATACATCAAAGATATTGCTAAATTAATAAAACCACAAGTCTGTAAGAGAACAAATAAAATATATATTTGTTTGCATTGTCTTAACTTCTTCAATTCACAAGAAAGATTAGATAAACATTCAAATTATTGTGGCGAACATAAATCAACGGTAATCAATATGCCTAAAGAAGGCTCAAAGATCACATTCAAAGATGAAAATAAAAAGATCAAACATCCATTTGTTATATATGCTGATTTTGAAAGTATTTTAGAAAAAATTGATACTGCTTCTCCAGATCCAAAAGAATCATACACAAATAAATATCAAAAACATACTCCTTGTGGTTTTTGTTATTATATCAAATCATCCGTTGGTGATAAATATAACAAGTTAGAGATGTATAGAGGCTCAAATACCCCAGAGGAGTTTGTGAAACGACTAGAAAAAGACTGTGTTCGATTAACCAAGATAATGAGAGAAACCAATAAACCAATGTCCTTAACAAGTAAAGAAAAAAGGGAATTTATAAAAAACAATGTCTGTCATATTTGTGAGGAGAAAATTGGTAAAGGTCTAAAGGTTAGAGACCATTGTCATCTCACTGGTAAATATAGAGGTCTGGCTCATCAAAGTTGTAATATTAATTATCAACTCCCCTCTTTCATTCCTGTCTTTCTTCATAACAACGCTCATTATGATACACATCTATTTATCAAGGAACTCTCAAAGACTTCTGGAAGTATCTCAGCAATTCCAAACACGGATCAGAAATACATTTCATTCACAAAAACAATTCACACATCTCCTATTACTCATATCAGATTTCTTGATACATTTAAATTCATGGCAAGTCCATTGGTTAACTTGGTTCAAAATCTAAAAGAGTTTCCATGTCTTTCAGAGTATTTTTTAGATAAAGATTTTCTAACACAAAAGGGAATTTACCCCTATGACTATATGGACTCATTTGAGAGATTCAATGAAACACAACTTCCTTCAAAAGAAAATTTCTATAACAAATTAAACAACAGTAATATATCTGATAAAGATTATGTACACGCACAAAATGTTTGGGAAAAATATAACATCAGGAATCTTGGCGAGTATCACGATTTGTATCTCAAAACTGATGTGCTTTTATTGGCCGATGTATTTGAAGCCTTTAGATCTGTTTGTCGCACTGGATATGGATTGGATCCTGCTCACTACTACACAGCACCTGGATTGGCCTGGAGTGCGATGTTGAAAATGACAAAACAAGATTTGGATTTGATAACCGATGTTGATATGCTTTTGATGATTGAAAAGGCAAAAAGAGGTGGAATTTCACAAGTCTGCTCGAGTAGATACGCAAAAGCAAATAACAAATATCTTCCAAATTATGATCCAACGAAAGAGAGTTCTTACTTGATGTACTATGACGCAAACAACCTGTATGGCTGGGCAATGTCTCAGGCTCTTCCTTATGGAAAACTTAGATGGGTAAAGGAAAAAGACTACAAAAACGTTTTACAAGATGTATGTATCTCTACACAAAAAGAATTGGATGAAGAAAAAGTTGGTTATTATTTTGAAATTGATTTAAAATATCCAGAGGAACTCCATAACCTACACAAAGATCTCCCATTTGCTTGTGAGAAAGAAAGTCCAAAGAAAGAATGGTTGAGTGATTATCAACGATCGTTTGATATAGGTGAATCAACAGAAAAATTACTTACTACATTATATAACAAGAAAAATTATGTTCTACACCAAAGAAATTTGCGACAATATTTATCAAAAGGTCTAAGAGTAGAGAAGATCCATAGGGTTCTAAAGTTCAATCAAAGTCATTGGTTAAAGGGGTACATTGATTTTAATACACAAAGAAGAACAGAGTCAAAAACAGATTTTGAGAAAGACTTTTATAAATTGATGAATAATGCGGTCTTTGGTAAGACTATGGAGAATGTGAGGAAAAGACAAAATATCAGACTATCAACATCTTGGGAACAAGCATCAAAATTAATTAATAGACCGAGTTTTACTCGAGCTGAGGTCTTTACTGAGAACTTTTGTGCGATCCATTTGATTAAAGAGAGTATTGAAATGAACAAACCTATTTATATTGGAACAACAATTCTTGATTTATCAAAGTCATTAATGTATGATTACTTTTATAATAACTTGAGGAAGAAATATCAAAATGATGTTAATCTACTTTATATGGATACAGATAGTTTTATTTTGAAAATTAATACCAACGATGTTTATTCAGACATGAAAAGAGACATTAATATCTATGACACGAGTAATTACAGTCCAGAGAGTGAGTTGTTCTCTTCTAAAAATAAAAAGGTGATTGGAAAGTTCAAGGATGAATTAGGAGGAAATGTTATGAGTGAATTTGTGGGATTGAGGTCAAAGGCTTATGCTTATAAATACATTGTGAATAACGTTGAAAAGACTGATAAGAAGTTAAAAGGTGTAAAGAAAAATGTTATTAAAGAAACAATAAACTTTAAGGATTATTATAACTGTTTAACAACAAAGAAAGAAGAGTTTAGAAAGATTAATGGAATAAGAAGTTATAAACATCAATTATATTCAGAAGAGATAAATAAGAAAGCATTGGGGGCTTTTGATGATAAGAGGTTTATTTTAGAAAATGGAATTGATAGTCTCCCTTATGGTTATATAAGTATATAAGTGATAAGATATATATATAAGTGATAAGATATATATAAGTGATAAGATATACATAAGTGATAAGATATATATAAGTGATAAGATATATATAAGTGATAAGTTAAAAAGGGGGGGGTTGGGGATTTTAACGGGATACCGCCGCCTTTTTTACTATTATATAAATGATAGAACCAAGTATCAACCAGACTAAAGAGTGGAGGTGTAATCAACCTTGGTATATAAATGGAAAACATAATGAATGTGAAAAATATCAAATAGGTATAATTGAAAAGGCAACTGGTAAAAAAGTTCACAAAACAAATAAGAGAATTAATTTAAATACCGGTGAATTGGGTAAAAAAGATGGAAATATTTTTGAGTGGACGGAAAACTTTGATGGTTGTCAGGAAAATATATACTTTAATTTAAAAATGGTATGTGGCACTGGAGGCGCTCAAGCAAGAACATTGAGGGAGGTTTACCATTTTATCTTAGCTCAGTTAAAATATCTTAATAAAGAACCAAACTCAAACATATTTTTTGTTAATGTATTAGATGGTGAAGAGAGTTGTAGGAGAATTAAATTATTTCCCACGCATAAACAAATATTTGTAGGGTCGTTGTTTGAGTGGGTTATATTCACCAGATGATATTAAGAGTAAAAGGTTAAAAGGTCCATAAGGTCAGAAGGATCACAGGTGTTTAAGTGGTCTAATGAATAAGGATAGCATGTCAAAAGGTTAGAAGGTTCGTAAAGAACAGGGTGAGAGAAATATAGGTGTTTAGGGGCAATGAGGGAGGGAAAGAATTAATATGGAAGTGAATGGGTCAATGTTTGAGTGGGTCAAAGATTAATCTGCCAGATGATATGTAGAAGAAGGATGATAGGTCTATAAGAGAAAACAAATATTTGTAGTGTTTGAGTGGTCTAATGAACAACATTAAGGATAGGTACTACAGACAAAAGGTTCATAAAGATGAGGGTGGGAGAAATAGAGGTGTTTATGATTTTTGAAAAAGACAAGGGGGTAAATGACATTAGATAGGGATTTCCCATGTTAAACGGAGGTGTCCCAGAAGCAACATTATTACACTACTACTAACACAAGTGCAAAAAGTGGTTTTTCAACACTAACACAAGTGCAAAAAGTGGTTTTTCAACACTAACACAAGTGCGAAAAGTGGTTTTTCCACACTAATACAAGTGCAAAAGTGGTTTCCTGCACCAACACAAGTGGGAAAAGTGGTTTTTCAACACTAACACAAGTGCGAAAAGTGGTTTTTCAACACTATCACAAGTGCAAAAAGTGTTTTTTCCACACTAATACAAGTGCAAAAGTGGTCTCCTGCACCAACACAAGTGCGAAAAGTGGTTTTTCAACACAAACACAAGTGCAAAAAGTGGTTTTTCAACACTAACACAAGTGCGAAAAGTGGTTTTTCAACACTATCACAAGTGCAAAAAGTGTTTTTTCCACACTAATACAAGTGCAAAAGTGGTTTCCTGCACCAACACAAGTGCGAAAAGTGTTTTTTCAACACTAACACAAGTGCGAAAAGTGGTTTTTCCACACTAATATAAGTGCAAAAGTGGTTTCCTGCACCAACAAAAGGGCGAAAAGTGGTTTTTCAACACTAACACAAGTGCGAAAAGTGGTTTTTCAACACTAACACAAGTGCGAAAAGAGGTTTTTCAACACTAACACAAGTGCGAAAAGTGTTTTTCCCACACTAATACAAGTGCAAAAGTGGTTTCTTGCACCAATACAAGTGCGAAAAGTGTTTTTTCAACACTAACACAAGTGCGAAAAGTGGTTTTTCAACACTAACACAAGTGCGAAAAGTGGTTTTTCCACACTAATACAAGTGCAAAAGTGGTTTCCTGCACCAACACAAGTGCGAAAAGTGGTTTTTCAACACAAACACAAGTGCGAAAAGTGGTTTTTCAACACTAACACAAGTGCGAAAAGTGGTTTTTCAACACTATCACAAGTGCGAAAAGTGTTTTTTCCACACTAATACAAGTGCAAAAGTGGTTTCCTGCACCAACACAAGTGCGAAAAGTGTTTTTTCCACACTAACACAAGTGCGAAAAGTGGTTTTTCAACACTATCACAAGTGCGAAAAGTGGTTTTTCAACACTAACACAAGTGCGAAAAGTGGTTTTTCCACACTAATACAAGTGCAAAAGTGGTTTCCTGCACCAACACAAGTGCGAAAAGTGGTTTTTCAACACTAACACAAGTGCGAAAAGTGGTTTTTCAACACTATCACAAGTGCAAAAAGTGTTTTTTCCACACTAATACAAGTGCAGAAGTGGTTTCCTGCACAAACACATGTGCAAAAAGTAGTTTTTCAACACTAACACAAGTGCGAAAAGTGGTTTTTCAACACTAACACAAGTGCGAAAAGTTGTTTTTCCACACTAATACAAGTGCAAAAGTGGTTTCCTGCACCAATACAAGTGCGAAAAGTGGTTTTTCAACACTAACACAAGTGCTAAAAGTGGTTTTTCAACACTATCACAAGTGCAAAAAGTATTTTTTCCACACTAATACAAGTGAAAAAGTGGTTTCCTGCACCAACACAAGTGCGAAAAGTGGTTTTTCAACATTAACACAAGTGCGAAAAGTGGTTTTTCAACACTATCACAAATGCAAAAAGTGTTTTTTCCACACTAATACAAGTGCAAAAGTGGTATCCTGCACCAACACAAGTGCGAAAAGTGGTTTTTCAACACTAACACAAGTGCGAAAAGTAGTTTTTCAACACTAACACGAGTGCGAAAAGTGTTTTTTCCACACTAATACAAGTGCAAAAGTGGTTTCCTGCACCAACACAAGTGCGAAAAGTGGTTTTTCAACACTAACACAAGTGCGAAAAGTGGTTTTTCAACACTAACACAAGTGCGAAAAGTGGTTTTTCAACACTAACACAAGTGCGAAAAGTGGTTTTTCCACACTAATACAAGTGCAAAAGTGGTTTCCTGCACCAACACAAGTACGAAAAGTGGTTTTTCAACACTAACACAAGTGCAAAAAGTGGTTTTTCAACACTATCACAAGTGCAAAAAGTGTTTTTTCCACACTAATACAAGTGCAAAAGTGGTTTCCTGCACCAACACAAGTGCGAAAAGTGGTTTTTCAACACTAACACAAGTGCGAAAAGTGGTTTTTCAACACTAACACAAGTGCGTAAAGTGGTTTTTCCACACTAATACAAGTGCAAAAGTGGTTTCCTGCACCAACACAAGTGCGAAAAGTGGTTTTTCAACATTAACACAGGTGCGAAAAGTGGTTTTTCAACACTAACACAAGTGCGAAAAGTGTTTTTTCCACACTAATACAAGTGCAAAAGTGGTTTCCTGCACCAACACAAGTGCGAAAAGTGGTTTTTCAACACTAACACAAGTGCGAAAAGTGGTTTTTCAACACTAACACAAGTGCGAAAAGTGGTTTTTCAACACTATCACAAGTGTAAAAAGTGTTTTTTCCACACTAATACAAGTACAAAAGTAGTTTCCTGCACCAACACAAGTGCGAAAAGTGGTTTTTCAACACTAACAAAAGTGCGAAAAGTGGTTTTTCAACACTAACACAAGTGCGAAAAGTGGTTTTTCCACACTAATACAAGTGCAAAAGTGATTTCCTGCACCAACACAAGTGCGAAAAGTGGTTTTTCAACACTATCACAAGTGCAAAAATTGTTTTTTCCACACTAATACAAGTGCAAAAATGGTTTCCTGCACCAACACAAGTGCGAAAAGTGGTTTTTCAACACTAACACAAGTGCGAAAAGTGGTTTTTCAACACTATCACAAGTGCAAAAAGTGTTTTTTCCACACTAATACAAGTGCAGAAGTGGTTTCCTGCACAAACACAAGTGCAAAAAGTGGTTTTTCAACACTAACACAAGTGCGAAAAGTGGCTTTTCAACACTAACACAAGTGCGAAAAGTGGTTTTTCCACACTAATACAAGTGCAAAAGTGGTTTCCTGCACCAACACAAGTGCGAAAAGTGGTTTTTCAACACTAACACAAGTGCGAAAAGTGGTTTTTCATCACTATCACAAGTGCAAAAAGTGTTTTTTCCACACTAATACAAGTGCAAAAGTGGTTTTCTGCACCAATACAAGTGCGAAAAGTGGTTTTTCAACACTAACACAAGTGCGAAAAGTGGTTTTTCAACACTAACACAAGTGCGAAAAGTGTTTTTTCCACACTAACACAAGTGCAAAAGTGGTTTCCTGCACCAACACAAGTGCGAAAAGTGGTTTTTCAACACTAACACAAGTGCGAAAAGTGGTTTTTCAACACTATCACAAGTGCAAAAAGTGTTTTTTCCACACTAATACAAGTGCAAAAGTGGTTTCCTGCACCAACACAAGTGCGAAAAGTGGTTTTTCAACACTAACACAAGTGCGAAAAGTGGTTTTTCAACACTATCACAAGTGCAAAAAGTGTTTTTTCCACACTAATACAAGTGCAAAAGTGGTTTCCTGCACCAACACAAGTGCGAAAAGTGGTTTTTCAACACTAACACAAGTGCGAAAAGTGGTTTTTCAACACTAACATAAGTGCGAAAAGTGGTTTTTCAACACTAACACAAGTGCGAAAAGTGGTTTTTCAACACTATCACAAGTGCAAAAAGTGTTTTTTCCACACTAATACAAGTGCAAAATTGGTTTCCTGCACCAACACAAGTGCGAAAAGTGGTTTTTCAACACTAACACAAGTGCGAAAAGTGGTTTTTCAACACTATCACAAGTGCAAAAAGTGTTATTTCCACACTATTACAAGTGCAAAAGTGGTTTCCTGCACCAACACAAGTGCGAAAAGTGGTTTTTCAACCCTAACACAAGTGCGAAAAGTGGTTTTTCAACACTAACACAAGTGCGAAAAGTGGTTTTTCAACACTAACACAAGTGCGAAAAGTGTTTTTTCCACACTACTACAAGTGCAAAAGTGGTTTCCTGCACCAACACAAGTGAGAAAAGTGGTTTTTCAACACTAACACAAGTGCGAAAAGTGGTTTTTCAACACTAACACAAGTGCGAAAAGTGGTTTTTCAACACTATCACAAGTGCAAAAAGTGGTTTTTCCACACTAATACAAGTGAAAAAGTGGTTTCCTGCACCAACACAAGTGCAAAAAGTGGTTTTTCAACACAAACACAAGTGCGAAAAGTGGTTTTTCAACACTAACACAAGTGCGAAAAGTGTTTTTTCCACACTAATACAAGTGCAAAAGTGGTTTCCTGCACCAACACAAGTGCGAAAAGTGGTTTTTCAACACTAACACAAGTGCGAAAAGTGGTTTTTCAACACTATCACAAGTGCAAAAAGTGTTTTTTCCACACTAATACAAGTGCAAAAGTGGTTTCCTGCACCAACACAAGTGCAAAAAGTGGTTTTTCAACACTAACACAAGTGCGGAAAGTGGTTTTTCAACACTAACACAAGTGCGAAAACTGGTTTTTCAACACTATCACAAGTGCAAAAAGTGTTTTTTCTACACTAATACAAGTGCAAAAGTGGTTTCCTGCACCAACACAAGTGCGAAAAGTGGTTTTTCAACACTAACACAAGTGCGAAAAGTGGTTTTTCAACACTAACACAAGTGCGAAAAGTGGTTTTCCACACTAATACAAGTGCAAAAGTGGTTTCCTGCACCAACACAAGTACGAAAAGTGGTTTTTCAACACTAACCTAAGTGCGAAAAGTGGTTTTTCAACACTATCACAAGTGCAAAAAGTGTTTTTTCCACACTAATACAAGTGCAGAAGTGGTTTCCTGCACCAACACAAGTGCGAAAAGTGGTTTTTCAACACTAACACAAGTGCGAAAAGTGGTTTTTCAACACTAACACAAGTGCAAAAAGTGGTTTTTCCACACTAATACAAGTGCAAATGTGGTTTCCTGCACCAACACAAGTGCGAAAAGTGGTTTTTCAACACGAACACAAGTGCGAAAAGTGGTTTTTCAACACTATCACAAGTGCAAAAAGTGTTTTTTCCACACTAATACAAGTGCAAAAGTGGTTTCCTGCACCAACACAAGTGCGAAAAGTGGTTTTTCAACACTAACGCAAGTGCGAAAAGTTTTTCAACACTATCACAAGTGCAAAAAGTGTTTTTTCCACACTATTACAAGTGCAAAAGTGGTTTCCTGCACCAACACAAGTGCGAAAAGTGGTTTTTCAACACTAACACAAGTGTGAAAAGTGGTTTTTCAACACTAACACAAGTGCGAAAAGTGGTTTTTCAACACTAACACAAGTGCGAAAAGTGTTTTTTCCACACTAATACAAGTGCAAAAGTGGTTTCCTGCACCAACACAAGTGCGAAAAGTGGTTTTTCAACACTAACACAAGTGCGAAAAGTGGTTTTTCAACACTAACACAAGTGCAAAAAGTCGTTTTTCAACACTAACTCAAGTGCGAAAAGTGGTTTTTCAACACTAACACAAGTGCGAAAAGTGTTTTTTCAACACTATCACAAGTGCAAAAAGTGTTTTTTCCACACTAATACAAGTGCAAAAGTGGTTTCCTGCACCAACACAAGTGCGAAAAGTGGTTTTTCAACACTAACACAAGTGCGAAAAGTGGTTTTTCAACACTATCACAAGTGCAAAAAGTGTTTTTTCCACACTAATACAAGTGCAGAAGTGGTTTCCTGCACAAACACAAGTGCAAAAAGTGGTTTTTCAACACTAACACAAGTGCGAAAAGTGGTTTTTCAACACTAACACAAGTGCGAAAAGTTGTTTTTCCACACTAATACAAGTGCAAAAGTGGTTTCCTGCACCAACACAAGTGCGAAAAGTGGTTTTTCAACACTAACACAAGTGCGAAAAGTGGTTTTTCATCACTATAACAAGTGCAAAAAGTGTTTTTTCCACACTAATACAAGTGTAAAAGTGGTTTTCTGCACCAATACAAGTGCGAAAAGTGGTTTTTCAACACTAACACAAGTGCGAAAAGTGGTTTTTCAACACTAACACAAGTGCGAAAAGTGTTTTTTCCACACTAACACAAGTGCAAAAGTGGTTTCCTGCACCAACACAAGTGCGAAAAGTGGTTTTTCAACACTAACACAAGTGCGAAAAGTGGTTTTTCAACACTATCACAAGTGCAAAAAGTGTTTTTTCCACACTAATACAAGTGCAAAAGTGGTTTCCTGCACCAACACAAGTGCGAAAAGTGGTTTTTCAACACTAACACAAGTGCGAAAAGTGGTTTTTCAACACTATCACAAGTGTAAAAAGTGTTTTTTCCACACTACTACAAGTGCAAAAGTGGTTTCCTGCACCAACACAAGTGCGAAAAGTGGTTTTTCAACACTAACATAAGTGCGAAAAGTGGTTTTTCAACACTAACACAAGTGCAAAAAGTGGTTTTTCAACACTATCACAAGTGCAAAAAGTGTTTTTCCCACACTAATACAAGTGCAAAATTGGTTTCCTGCACCAACACAAGTGCGAAAAGTGGTTTTTCAACACTAACACAAGTGCGAAAAGTGGTTTTTCAACACTATCACAAGTGCAAAAAGTGTTATTTCCACACTATTACAAGTGCAAAAGTGGTTTCCTGCACCAACACAAGTGCGAAAAGTGGTTTTTCAACCCTAACACAAGTGCGAAAAGTGGTTTTTCAACACTAACACAAGTGCGAAAAGTGGTTTTTCAACACTAACACAAGTGCGAAAAGTGTTTTTTCCACACTAATACAAGTGCAAAAGTGGTTTCCTGCACCAACACAAGTGCGAAAAGTGGTTTTTCAACAATAACACAAGTGCGAAAAGTGGTTTTTCAACACTAACACAAGTGCGAAAAGTGGTTTTTCAACACTATCACAAGTGCAAAAAGTGTTTTTTCCACACTAATACAAGTGAAAAAGTGGTTTCCTGCACCAACACAAGTGCGAAAAGTGGTTTTTCAACACAAACACAAGTGCGAAAAGTGGTTTTTCAACACTAACACAAGTGCGAAAAGTGTTTTTTCCACACTAATACAAGTGCAAAAGTGGTTTCCTGCACCAACACAAGTGCGAAAAGTGGTTTTTCAACACTAACACAAGTGCGAAAAGTGGTTTTTCAACACTATCACAAGTGCAAAAAGTGTTTTTTCCACACTAATACAAGTGCAAAAGTGGTTTCCTGCACCAACACAAGTGCGAAAAGTGGTTTTTCAACACTAACACAAGTGCGGAAAGTGGTTTTTCAACACTAACACAAGTGCGAAAAGTGGTTTTTCAACACTATCACAAGTGCAAAAAGTGTTTTTTCCACACTAATACAAGTGCAAAAGTGGTTTCCTGCACCAACACAAGTGCGAAAAGTGGTTTTTCAACACTAACACAAGTGCGAAAAGTGGTTTTTCAACACTAACACAAGTGCGAAAAGTGGTTTTCCACACTAATACAAGTGCAAAAGTGGTTTCCTGCACCAACACAAGTGCGAAAAGTGGTTTTTCAACACTAACCTAAGTGCGAAAAGTGGTTTTTCAACACTATCACAAGTGCAAAAAGTGTTTTTTCCACACTAATACAAGTGCAGAAGTGGTTTCCTGCACCAACACAAGTGCGAAAAGTGGTTTTTCAACACTAACACAAGTGCGAAAAGTGGTTTTTCAACACTAACACAAGTGCAAAAAGTGGTTTTTCCACACTAATACAAGTGCAAATGTGGTTTCCTGCACCAACACAAGTGCGAAAAGTGGTTTTTCAACACGAACACAAGTGCGAAAAGTGGTTTTTCAACACTATCACAAGTGCAAAAAGTGTTTTTTCCACACTAATACAAGTGCAAAAGTGGTTTCCTGCACCAACACAAGTGCGAAAAGTGTTTTTTCAACACTAACACAAGTGCGAAAAGTGGTTTTTCAACACTATCACAAGTGCGAAAAGTGGTTTTTCAACACTAACACAAGTGCGAAAAGTGGTTTTTCCACACTAATACAAGTGCAAAAGTGGTTTCCTGCACCAACACAAGTGCGAAAAGTGGTTTTTCAACACTAACACAAGTGCGAAAAGTGGTTTTTCAACACTATCACAAGTGCAAAAAGTGTTTTTTCCACACTAATACAAGTGCAGAAGTGGTTTCCTGCACAAACACAAGTGCAAAAAGTGGTTTTTCAACACTAACACAAGTGCGAAAAGTGGTTTTTCAACACTAACACAAGTGCGAAAAGTTGTTTTTCCACACTAATACAAGTGCAAAAGTGGTTTCCTGCACCAATGCAAGTGCGAAAAGTGGTTTTTCAACACTAACACAAGTGCGAAAAGTGGTTTTTCATCACTATCACAAGTGCAAAAAGTGTTTTTTCCACACTAATACAAGTGCAAAAGTGGTTTTCTGCACCAATACAAGTGCGAAAAGTGGTTTTTCAACACTAACACAAGTGCGAAAAGTGGTTTTTCAACACTAACACAAGTGCGAAAAGTGTTTTTTCCACACTAACACAAGTGCAAAAGTGGTTTCCTGCACCAACACAAGTGCGAAAAGTGGTTTTTCAACACTAACACAAGTGCGAAAAGTGGTTTTTCAACACTATCACAAGTGCAAAAAGTGTTTTTTCCACACTAATACAAGTGCAAAAGTGGTTTCCTGCACCAACACAAGTGCGAAAAGTGGTTTTTCAACACTAACACAAGTGCGAAAAGTGGGTTTTCAACACTATCACAAGTGTAAAAAGTGTTTTTTCCACACTACTACAAGTGAAAAAGTGGTTTCCTGCACCAACACAAGTACGAAAAGTGGTTTTTCAACACTAACATAAGTGCGAAAAGTGGTTTTTCAACAGTAACACAAGTGCGAAAAGTGGTTTTTCAACACTATCACAAGTGCAAAAAGTGGTTTTTCCACACTAATACAAGTGCAAAATTGGTTTCCTGCACCAACACAAGTGTGAAAAGTGGTTTTTCAACACTAACACAAGTGCGAAAAGTGGTTTTTCAACACTATCACAAGTGCAAAAAGTGTTATTTCCACACTATTACAAGTGCAAAAGTGGTTTTCTGCACCAACACAAGTGCGAAAAGTGGTTTTTCAACCCTAACACAAGTGCGAAAAGTGGTTTTTCAACACTAACACAAGTGCGAAAAGTGGTTTTTCAACACTAACACAAGTGCGAAAAGTGTTTTTTCCACACTAATACAAGTGCAAAAGTGGTTTCCTGCACCAACACAAGTGCGAAAAGTGGTTTTTCAACACTAACACAAGTGCGAAAAGTGGTTTTTCAACACTAACACAAGTGCGAAAAGTGTTTTTTCCACACTAATACAAGTGCAAAAGTGTTGTTTCCTGCACCAACACAAGTGCGAAAACTGGTTTTTCAACACTAACACAAGTGCGAAAAGTGGTTTTTCAACACTAACACAAGTGCGAAAAGTGTTTTTTCCACACTAATACAAGTGCAAAAGTGTTGTTTCCTGCACCAACACAAGTGCGAAAACTGGTTTTTCAACACTAACACAAGTGCGAAAAGTGGTTTTTCAACACTATCACAAGTGCAAAAAGTGTTTTTTCCACACTAATACAAGTGCAAAAGTGGTTTCCTGCACCAACACAAGTGCGAAAAGTGGTTTTTCAACACTAACACAAGTGCGGAAAGTGGTTTTTCAACACTAACACAAGTGCGAAAAGTGGTTTTTCAACACTATCACAAGTGCAAAAAGTGTTTTTTCCACACTAATACAAGTGCAAAAGTGGTTTCCTGCACCAACACAAGTGCGAAAAGTGGTTTTTCAACACTAACACAAGTGCGAAAAGTGGTTTTTCAACACTAACACAAGTGCGAAAAGTGGTTTTCCACACTAATACAAGTGCAAAAGTGGTTTCCTGCACCAACACAAGTGCGAAAAGTGGTTTTTCAACACTAACACAAGTGCGAAAAGTGGTTTTTCAACACTATCACAAGTGCAAAAAGTGTTTTTTCCACACTAATACAAGTGCAAAAGTGGTTTCCTGCACCAACACAAGTGCGAAAAGTGGTTTTTCAACACTAACACAAGTGCGAAAAGTGGTTTTTCAACACTAACATAAGTGCGAAAAGTGGTTTTTCAACACTAACACAAGTGCGAAAAGTGGTTTTTCAACACTATCACAAGTGCGAAAAGTGTTTTTTCCACACTAACACAAGTGCAAAAGTGGTTTCCTGCACCAACACAAGTGCGAAAAGTGGTTTTTCAACACTAACACAAGTGCGAAAAGTGGTTTTTCAACACTATCACAAGTGCAAAAAGTGTTTTTTCCACACTAATACAAGTGCAAAAGTGGTTTCCTGCACCAACACAAGTGCGAAAAGTGGTTTTTCAACACTAACACAAGTGCGAAAAGTGGTTTTTCAACACTATCACAAGTGTAAAAAGTGTTTTTTCCACACTACTACAAGTGCAAAAGTGGTTTCCTGCACCAACACAAGTGCGAAAAGTGGTTTTTCAACACTAACATAAGTGCGAAAAGTGGTTTTTCAACACTAACACAAGTGCAAAAAGTGGTTTTTCAACACTATCACAAGTGCAAAAAGTGTTTTTCCCACACTAATACAAGTGCAAAATTGGTTTCCTGCACCAACACAAGTGCGAAAAGTGGTTTTTCAACACTAACACAAGTGCGAAAAGTGGTTTTTCAACACTATCACAAGTGCAAAAAGTGTTATTTCCACACTATTACAAGTGCAAAAGTGGTTTCCTGCACCAACACAAGTGCGAAAAGTGGTTTTTCAACCCTAACACAAGTGCGAAAAGTGGTTTTTCAACACTAACACAAGTGCGAAAAGTGGTTTTTCAACACTAACACAAGTGCGAAAAGTGTTTTTTCCACACTAATACAAGTGCAAAAGTGGTTTCCTGCACCAACACAAGTGCGAAAAGTGGTTTTTCAACAATAACACAAGTGCGAAAAGTGGTTTTTCAACACTAACACAAGTGCGAAAAGTGGTTTTTCAACACTATCACAAGTGCAAAAAGTGTTTTTTCCACACTAATACAAGTGAAAAAGTGGTTTCCTGCACCAACACAAGTGCGAAAAGTGGTTTTTCAACACAAACACAAGTGCGAAAAGTGGTTTTTCAACACTAACACAAGTGCGAAAAGTGTTTTTTCCACACTAATACAAGTGCAAAAGTGGTTTCCTGCACCAACACAAGTGCGAAAAGTGGTTTTTCAACACTAACACAAGTGCGAAAAGTGGTTTTTCAACACTATCACAAGTGCAAAAAGTGTTTTTTCCACACTAATACAAGTGCAAAAGTGGTTTCCTGCACCAACACAAGTGCGAAAAGTGGTTTTTCAACACTAACACAAGTGCGGAAAGTGGTTTTTCAACACTAACACAAGTGCGAAAAGTGGTTTTTCAACACTATCACAAGTGCAAAAAGTGTTTTTTCCACACTAATACAAGTGCAAAAGTGGTTTCCTGCACCAACACAAGTGCGAAAAGTGGTTTTTCAACACTAACACAAGTGCGAAAAGTGGTTTTTCAACACTAACACAAGTGCGAAAAGTGGTTTTCCACACTAATACAAGTGCAAAAGTGGTTTCCTGCACCAACACAAGTGCGAAAAGTGGTTTTTCAACACTAACCTAAGTGCGAAAAGTGGTTTTTCAACACTATCACAAGTGCAAAAAGTGTTTTTTCCACACTAATACAAGTGCAGAAGTGGTTTCCTGCACCAACACAAGTGCGAAAAGTGGTTTTTCAACACTAACACAAGTGCGAAAAGTGGTTTTTCAACACTAACACAAGTGCAAAAAGTGGTTTTTCCACACTAATACAAGTGCAAATGTGGTTTCCTGCACCAACACAAGTGCGAAAAGTGGTTTTTCAACACGAACACAAGTGCGAAAAGTGGTTTTTCAACACTATCACAAGTGCAAAAAGTGTTTTTTCCACACTAATACAAGTGCAAAAGTGGTTTCCTGCACCAACACAAGTGCGAAAAGTGTTTTTTCAACACTAACACAAGTGCGAAAAGTGGTTTTTCAACACTATCACAAGTGCGAAAAGTGGTTTTTCAACACTAACACAAGTGCGAAAAGTGGTTTTTCCACACTAATACAAGTGCAAAAGTGGTTTCCTGCACCAACACAAGTGCGAAAAGTGGTTTTTCAACACTAACACAAGTGCGAAAAGTGGTTTTTCAACACTATCACAAGTGCAAAAAGTGTTTTTTCCACACTAATACAAGTGCAGAAGTGGTTTCCTGCACAAACACAAGTGCAAAAAGTGGTTTTTCAACACTAACACAAGTGCGAAAAGTGGTTTTTCAACACTAACACAAGTGCGAAAAGTTGTTTTTCCACACTAATACAAGTGCAAAAGTGGTTTCCTGCACCAATACAAGTGCGAAAAGTGGTTTTTCAACACTAACACAAGTGCGAAAAGTGGTTTTTCATCACTATCACAAGTGCAAAAAGTGTTTTTTCCACACTAATACAAGTGCAAAAGTGGTTTTCTGCACCAATACAAGTGCGAAAAGTGGTTTTTCAACACTAACACAAGTGCGAAAAGTGGTTTTTCAACACTAACACAAGTGCGAAAAGTGTTTTTTCCACACTAACACAAGTGCAAAAGTGGTTTCCTGCACCAACACAAGTGCGAAAAGTGGTTTTTCAACACTAACACAAGTGCGAAAAGTGGTTTTTCAACACTATCACAAGTGCAAAAAGTGTTTTTTCCACACTAATACAAGTGCAAAAGTGGTTTCCTGCACCAACACAAGTGCGAAAAGTGGTTTTTCAACACTAACACAAGTGCGAAAAGTGGGTTTTCAACACTATCACAAGTGTAAAAAGTGTTTTTTCCACACTACTACAAGTGAAAAAGTGGTTTCCTGCACCAACACAAGTACGAAAAGTGGTTTTTCAACACTAACATAAGTGCGAAAAGTGGTTTTTCAACAGTAACACAAGTGCAAAAAGTGGTTTTTCAACACTATCACAAGTGCAAAAAGTGTTTTTTCCACACTAATACAAGTGCAAAATTGGTTTCCTGCACCAACACAAGTGTGAAAAGTGGTTTTTCAACACTAACACAAGTGCGAAAAGTGGTTTTTCAACACTATCACAAGTGCAAAAAGTGTTATTTCCACACTATTACAAGTGCAAAAGTGGTTTTCTGCACCAACACAAGTGCGAAAAGTGGTTTTTCAACCCTAACACAAGTGCGAAAAGTGGTTTTTCAACACTAACACAAGTGCGAAAAGTGGTTTTTCAACACTAACACAAGTGCGAAAAGTGTTTTTTCCACACTAATACAAGTGCAAAAGTGGTTTCCTGCACCAACACAAGTGCGAAAAGTGGTTTTTCAACACTAACACAAGTGCGAAAAGTGGTTTTTCAACACTAACACAAGTGCGAAAAGTGTTTTTTCCACACTAATACAAGTGCAAAAGTGTTGTTTCCTGCACCAACACAAGTGCGAAAACTGGTTTTTCAACACTAACACAAGTGCGAAAAGTGGTTTTTCAACACTAACACAAGTGCGAAAAGTGTTTTTTCCACACTAATACAAGTGCAAAAGTGTTGTTTCCTGCACCAACACAAGTGCGAAAACTGGTTTTTCAACACTAACACAAGTGCGAAAAGTGGTTTTTCAACACTATCACAAGTGCAAAAAGTGTTTTTTCCACACTAATAAAAGTGCAAAAGTGGTTTCCTGCACCAACACAAGTGCGAAAAGTGGTTTTTCAACACTAACACAAGTGCGGAAAGTGGTTTTTCAACACTAACACAAGTGCGAAAAGTGGTTTTTCAACACTATCACAAGTGCAAAAAGTGTTTTTTCCACACTAATACAAGTGCAAAAGTGGTTTCCTGCACCAACACAAGTGCGAAAAGTGGTTTTTCAACACTAACACAAGTGCGAAAAGTGGTTTTTCAACACTAACACAAGTGCGAAAAGTGGTTTTCCACACTAATACAAGTGCAAAAGTGGTTTCCTGCACCAACACAAGTGCGAAAAGTGGTTTTTCAACACTAACACAAGTGCGAAAAGTGGTTTTTCAACACTATCACAAGTGCAAAAAGTGTTTTTTCCACACTAATACAAGTGCAAAAGTGGTTTCCTGCACCAACACAAGTGCGAAAAGTGGTTTTTCAACACTAACACAAGTGCGAAAAGTGGTTTTTCAACACTAACATAAGTGCGAAAAGTGGTTTTTCAACACTAACACAAGTGCGAAAAGTGGTTTTTCAACACTATCACAAGTGCAAAAAGTGTTTTTTCCACACTAATACAAGTGCAAAATTGGTTTCCTGCACCAACACAAGTGCGAAAAGTGGTTTTTCAACACTAACACAAGTGCGAAAAGTGGTTTTTCAACACTATCACAAGTGCAAAAAGTGTTATTTCCACACTATTACAAGTGCAAAAGTGGTTTTCTGCACCAATACAAGTGCGAAAAGTGGTTTTTCAACACTAACACAAGTGCAAAAAGTGGTTTTTCAACACTAACACAAGTGCGAAAAGTGTTTTTTCCACACTAACACAAGTGCAAAAGTGGTTTCCTGCACCAACACAAGTGCGAAAAGTGGTTTTTCAACACTAACACAAGTGCGAAAAGTGGTTTTTCAACACTATCACAAGTGCAAAAAGTGTTTTTTCCACACTAATACAAGTGCAAAAGTGGTTTCCTGCACCAACACAAGTGCGAAAAGTGGTTTTTCAACACTAACACAAGTGCGAAAAGTGGGTTTTCAACACTATCACAAGTGTAAAAAGTGTTTTTTCCACACTACTACAAGTGAAAAAGTGGTTTCCTGCACCAACACAAGTACGAAAAGTGGTTTTTCAACACTAACATAAGTGCGAAAAGTGGTTTTTCAACAGTAACACAAGTGCGAAAAGTGGTTTTTCAACACTATCACAAGTGCAAAAAGTGTTTTTTCCACACTAATACAAGTGCAAAATTGGTTTCCTGCACCAACACAAGTGCGAAAAGTGGTTTTTCAACACTAACACAAGTGCGAAAAGTGGTTTTTCAACACTATCACAAGTGCAAAAAGTGTTATTTCCACACTATTACAAGTGCAAAAGTGGTTTTCTGCACCAACACAAGTGCGAAAAGTGGTTTTTCAACCCTAACACAAGTGCGAAAAGTGGTTTTTCAACACTAACACAAGTGCGAAAAGTGGTTTTTCAACACTAACACAAGTGCGAAAAGTGTTTTTTCCACACTAATACAAGTGCAAAAGTGGTTTCCTGCACCAACACAAGTGCGAAAAGTGGTTTTTCAACACTAACACAAGTGCGAAAAGTGGTTTTTCAACACTAACACAAGTGCGAAAAGTGTTTTTTCCACACTAATACAAGTGCAAAAGTGTTGTTTCCTGCACCAACACAAGTGCGAAAACTGGTTTTTCAACACTAACACAAGTGCGAAAAGTGGTTTTTCAACACTAACACAAGTGCGAAAAGTGTTTTTTCAACACTAACACAAGTGCAAAAAGTGGTTTTTCCACACTAATACAAGTGCAAATGTGGTTTCCTGCACCAACACAAGTGCGAAAAGTGGTTTTTCAACACGAACACAAGTGCGAAAAGTGGTTTTTCAACACTATCACAAGTGCAAAAAGTGTTTTTTCCACACTAATACAAGTGCAAAAGTGGTTTCCTGCACCAACACAAGTGCGAAAAGTGTTTTTTCAACACTAACACAAGTGCGAAAAGTGGTTTTTCAACACTATCACAAGTGCGAAAAGTGGTTTTTCAACACTAACACAAGTGCGAAAAGTGGTTTTTCCACACTAATACAAGTGCAAAAGTGGTTTCCTGCACCAACACAAGTGCGAAAAGTGGTTTTTCAACACTAACACAAGTGCGAAAAGTGGTTTTTCAACACTATCACAAGTGCAAAAAGTGTTTTTTCCACACTAATACAAGTGCAGAAGTGGTTTCCTGCACAAACACAAGTGCAAAAAGTGGTTTTTCAACACTAACACAAGTGCGAAAAGTGGTTTTTCAACACTAACACAAGTGCGAAAAGTTGTTTTTCCACACTAATACAAGTGCAAAAGTGGTTTCCTGCACCAATACAAGTGCGAAAAGTGGTTTTTCAACACTAACACAAGTGCGAAAAGTGGTTTTTCATCACTATCACAAGTGCAAAAAGTGTTTTTTCCACACTAATACAAGTGCAAAAGTGGTTTTCTGCACCAATACAAGTGCGAAAAGTGGTTTTTCAACACTAACACAAGTGCGAAAAGTGGTTTTTCAACACTAACACAAGTGCGAAAAGTGTTTTTTCCACACTAACACAAGTGCAAAAGTGGTTTCCTGCACCAACACAAGTGCGAAAAGTGGTTTTTCAACACTAACACAAGTGCGAAAAGTGGTTTTTCAACACTATCACAAGTGCAAAAAGTGTTTTTTCCACACTAATACAAGTGCAAAAGTGGTTTCCTGCACCAACACAAGTGCGAAAAGTGGTTTTTCAACACTAACACAAGTGCGAAAAGTGGGTTTTCAACACTATCACAAGTGTAAAAAGTGTTTTTTCCACACTACTACAAGTGAAAAAGTGGTTTCCTGCACCAACACAAGTACGAAAAGTGGTTTTTCAACACTAACATAAGTGCGAAAAGTGGTTTTTCAACAGTAACACAAGTGCAAAAAGTGGTTTTTCAACACTATCACAAGTGCAAAAAGTGTTTTTTCCACACTAATACAAGTGCAAAATTGGTTTCCTGCACCAACACAAGTGTGAAAAGTGGTTTTTCAACACTAACACAAGTGCGAAAAGTGGTTTTTCAACACTATCACAAGTGCAAAAAGTGTTATTTCCACACTATTACAAGTGCAAAAGTGGTTTTCTGCACCAACACAAGTGCGAAAAGTGGTTTTTCAACCCTAACACAAGTGCGAAAAGTGGTTTTTCAACACTAACACAAGTGCGAAAAGTGGTTTTTCAACACTAACACAAGTGCGAAAAGTGTTTTTTCCACACTAATACAAGTGCAAAAGTGGTTTCCTGCACCAACACAAGTGCGAAAAGTGGTTTTTCAACACTAACACAAGTGCGAAAAGTGGTTTTTCAACACTAACACAAGTGCGAAAAGTGTTTTTTCCACACTAATACAAGTGCAAAAGTGTTGTTTCCTGCACCAACACAAGTGCGAAAACTGGTTTTTCAACACTAACACAAGTGCGAAAAGTGGTTTTTCAACACTAACACAAGTGCGAAAAGTGTTTTTTCCACACTAATACAAGTGCAAAAGTGTTGTTTCCTGCACCAACACAAGTGCGAAAACTGGTTTTTCAACACTAACACAAGTGCGAAAAGTGGTTTTTCAACACTATCACAAGTGCAAAAAGTGTTTTTTCCACACTAATAAAAGTGCAAAAGTGGTTTCCTGCACCAACACAAGTGCGAAAAGTGGTTTTTCAACACTAACACAAGTGCGGAAAGTGGTTTTTCAACACTAACACAAGTGCGAAAAGTGGTTTTTCAACACTATCACAAGTGCAAAAAGTGTTTTTTCCACACTAATACAAGTGCAAAAGTGGTTTCCTGCACCAACACAAGTGCGAAAAGTGGTTTTTCAACACTAACACAAGTGCGAAAAGTGGTTTTTCAACACTAACACAAGTGCGAAAAGTGGTTTTCCACACTAATACAAGTGCAAAAGTGGTTTCCTGCACCAACACAAGTGCGAAAAGTGGTTTTTCAACACTAACACAAGTGCGAAAAGTGGTTTTTCAACACTATCACAAGTGCAAAAAGTGTTTTTTCCACACTAATACAAGTGCAAAAGTGGTTTCCTGCACCAACACAAGTGCGAAAAGTGGTTTTTCAACACTAACACAAGTGCGAAAAGTGGTTTTTCAACACTAACATAAGTGCGAAAAGTGGTTTTTCAACACTAACACAAGTGCGAAAAGTGGTTTTTCAACACTATCACAAGTGCAAAAAGTGTTTTTTCCACACTAATACAAGTGCAAAATTGGTTTCCTGCACCAACACAAGTGCGAAAAGTGGTTTTTCAACACTAACACAAGTGCGAAAAGTGGTTTTTCAACACTATCACAAGTGCAAAAAGTGTTATTTCCACACTATTACAAGTGCAAAAGTGGTTTTCTGCACCAATACAAGTGCGAAAAGTGGTTTTTCAACACTAACACAAGTGCAAAAAGTGGTTTTTCAACACTAACACAAGTGCGAAAAGTGTTTTTTCCACACTAACACAAGTGCAAAAGTGGTTTCCTGCACCAACACAAGTGCGAAAAGTGGTTTTTCAACACTAACACAAGTGCGAAAAGTGGTTTTTCAACACTATCACAAGTGCAAAAAGTGTTTTTTCCACACTAATACAAGTGCAAAAGTGGTTTCCTGCACCAACACAAGTGCGAAAAGTGGTTTTTCAACACTAACACAAGTGCGAAAAGTGGGTTTTCAACACTATCACAAGTGTAAAAAGTGTTTTTTCCACACTACTACAAGTGAAAAAGTGGTTTCCTGCACCAACACAAGTACGAAAAGTGGTTTTTCAACACTAACATAAGTGCGAAAAGTGGTTTTTCAACAGTAACACAAGTGCGAAAAGTGGTTTTTCAACACTATCACAAGTGCAAAAAGTGTTTTTTCCACACTAATACAAGTGCAAAATTGGTTTCCTGCACCAACACAAGTGCGAAAAGTGGTTTTTCAACACTAACACAAGTGCGAAAAGTGGTTTTTCAACACTATCACAAGTGCAAAAAGTGTTATTTCCACACTATTACAAGTGCAAAAGTGGTTTTCTGCACCAACACAAGTGCGAAAAGTGGTTTTTCAACCCTAACACAAGTGCGAAAAGTGGTTTTTCAACACTAACACAAGTGCGAAAAGTGGTTTTTCAACACTAACACAAGTGCGAAAAGTGTTTTTTCCACACTAATACAAGTGCAAAAGTGGTTTCCTGCACCAACACAAGTGCGAAAAGTGGTTTTTCAACACTAACACAAGTGCGAAAAGTGGTTTTTCAACACTAACACAAGTGCGAAAAGTGTTTTTTCCACACTAATACAAGTGCAAAAGTGTTGTTTCCTGCACCAACACAAGTGCGAAAACTGGTTTTTCAACACTAACACAAGTGCGAAAAGTGGTTTTTCAACACTAACACAAGTGCGAAAAGTGTTTTTTCCACACTAATACAAGTGCAAAAGTGTTGTTTCCTGCACCAACACAAGTGCGAAAACTGGTTTTTCAACACTAACACAAGTGCGAAAAGTGGTTTTTCAACACTATCACAAGTGCAAAAAGTGTTTTTTCCACACTAATACAAGTGCAAAAGTGGTTTCCTGCACCAACACAAGTGCGAAAAGTGGTTTTTCAACACTAACACAAGTGCGGAAAGTGGTTTTTCAACACTAACACAAGTGCGAAAAGTGGTTTTTCAACACTATCACAAGTGCAAAAAGTGTTTTTTCCACACTAATACAAGTGCAAAAGTGGTTTCCTGCACCAACACAAGTGCGAAAAGTGGTTTTTCAACACTAACACAAGTGCGAAAAGTGGTTTTTCAACACTAACACAAGTGCGAAAAGTGGTTTTCCACACTAATACAAGTGCAAAAGTGGTTTCCTGCACCAACACAAGTGCAAAAAGTGGTTTTTCAACACTAACACAAGTGCGAAAAGTGGTTTTTCAACACTATCACAAGTGCAAAAAGTGTTTTTTCCACACTAATACAAGTGCAAAAGTGGTTTCCTGCACCAACACAAGTGCGAAAAGTGGTTTTTCAACACTAACACAAGTGCGAAAAGTGGTTTTTCAACACTAACATAAGTGCGAAAAGTGGTTTTTCAACACTAACACAAGTGCGAAAAGTGGTTTTTCAACACTATCACAAGTGCAAAAAGTGTTTTTTCCACACTAATACAAGTGCAAAATTGGTTTCCTGCACCAACACAAGTGCGAAAAGTGGTTTTTCAACACTAACACAAGTGCGAAAAGTGGTTTTTCAACACTATCACAAGTGCAAAAAGTGTTATTTCCACACTATTACAAGTGCAAAAGTGGTTTCCTGCACCAACACAAGTGCGAAAAGTGGTTTTTCAACCCTAACACAAGTGCGAAAAGTGGTTTTTCAACACTAACACAAGTGCGAAAAGTGGTTTTTCAACACTAACACAAGTGCGAAAAGTGTTTTTTCCACACTAATACAAGTGCAAAAGTGGTTTCCTGCACCAACACAAGTGCGAAAAGTGGTTTTTCAACACTAACACAAGTGCGAAAAGTGGTTTTTCAACACTAACACAAGTGCGAAAAGTGGTTTTTCAACACTATCACAAGTGCAAAAAGTGGTTTTTCCACACTAATACAAGTGAAAAAGTGGTTTCCTGCACCAAAACAAGTGCAAAAAGTGGTTTTTCAACACAAACACAAGTGCGAAAAGTGGTTTTTCAACACTAACACAAGTGCGAAAAGTGTTTTTTCCACACTAATACAAGTGCAAAAGTGGTTTCCTGCACCAACACAAGTGCGAAAAGTGGTTTTTCAACACTAACACAAGTGCGAAAAGTGGTTTTTCAACACTATCACAAGTGCAAAAAGTGTTTTTTCCACACTAATACAAGTGCAAAAGTGGTTTCCTGCACCAACACAAGTGCAAAAAGTGGTTTTTCAACACTAACACAAGTGCGGAAAGTGGTTTTTCAACACTAACACAAGTGCGAAAACTGGTTTTTCAACACTATCACAAGTGCAAAAAGTGTTTTTTCCACACTAATACAAGTGCAAAAGTGGTTTCCTGCACCAACACAAGTGCGAAAAGTGGTTTTTCAACACTAACACAAGTGCGAAAAGTGGTTTTTCAACACTAACACAAGTGCGAAAAGTGGTTTTCCACACTAATACAAGTGCAAAAGTGGTTTCCTGCACCAACACAAGTGCGAAAAGTGGTTTTTCAACACTAACCTAAGTGCGAAAAGTGGTTTTTCAACACTATCACAAGTGCAAAAAGTGTTTTTTCCACACTAATACAAGTGCAGAAGTGGTTTCCTGCACCAACACAAGTGCGAAAAGTGGTTTTTCAACACTAACACAAGTGCGAAAAGTGGTTTTTCAACACTAACACAAGTGCAAAAAGTGGTTTTTCCACACTAATACAAGTGCAAATGTGGTTTCCTGCACCAACACAAGTGCGAAAAGTGGTTTTTCAACACGAACACAAGTGCGAAAAGTGGTTTTTCAACACTATCACAAGTGCAAAAAGTGTTTTATCCACACTAATACAAGTGCAAAAGTGGTTTCCTGCACCAACACAAGTGCGAAAAGTGGTTTTTCAACACTAACGCAAGTGCGAAAAGTTTTTCAACACTATCACAAGTGCAAAAAGTGTTTTTTCCACACTATTACAAGTGCAAAAGTGGTTTCCTGCACCAACACAAGTGCGAAAAGTGGTTTTTCAACACTAACACAAGTGTGAAAAGTGGTTTTTCAACACTAACACAAGTGCGAAAAGTGGTTTTTCAACACTAACACAAGTGCGAAAAGTGTTTTTTCCACACTAATACAAGTGCAAAAGTGGTTTCCTGCACCAACACAAGTGCGAAAAGTGGTTTTTCAACACTAACACAAGTGCGAAAAGTGGTTTTTCAACACTAACACAAGTGCAAAAAGTCGTTTTTCAACACTAACTCAAGTGCGAAAAGTGGTTTTTCAACACTAACACAAGTGCGAAAAGTGTTTTTTCAACACTATCACAAGTGCAAAAAGTGTTTTTTCCACACTAATACAAGTGCAAAAGTGGTTTCCTGCACCAACACAAGTGCGAAAAGTGGTTTTTCAACACTAACACAAGTGCGAAAAGTGGTTTTTCAACACTATCACAAGTGCAAAAAGTGTTTTTTCCACACTAATACAAGTGCAGAAGTGGTTTCCTGCACAAACACAAGTGCAAAAAGTGGTTTTTCAACACTAACACAAGTGCGAAAAGTGGTTTTTCAACACTAACACAAGTGCGAAAAGTTGTTTTTCCACACTAATACAAGTGCAAAAGTGGTTTCCTGCACCAACACAAGTGCGAAAAGTGGTTTTTCAACACTAACACAAGTGCGAAAAGTGGTTTTTCAACACTAACACAAGTGCAAAAAGTCGTTTTTCAACACTATCACAAGTGCAAAAAGTGTTTTTTCCACACTAATACAAGTGCAGAAGTGGTTTCCTGCACCAACACAAGTGCGAAAAGTGGTTTTTCAACACTAACACAAGTGCGAAAAGTGGTTTTTCAACACTAACACAAGTGCAAAAAGTGGTTTTTCCAGACTAATACAAGTGCAAATGTGGTTTCCTGCACCAACACAAGTGCGAAAAGTGGTTTTTCAACACGAACACAAGTGCGAAAAGTGGTTTTTCAACACTATCACAAGTGCAAAAAGTGTTTTTTCCACAATAATACAAGTGCAAAAGTGGTTTCCTGCACCAACACAAGTGCGAAAAGTGGTTTTTCAACACTAACGCAAGTGCGAAAAGTTTTTCAACACTATCACAAGTGCAAAAAGTGTTTTTTCCACACTATTACAAGTGCAAAAGTGGTTTCCTGCACCAACACAAGTGCGAAAAGTGGTTTTTCAACACTAACACAAGTGCGAAAAGTGTTTTTTCCACACTAATACAAGTGCAAAAGTGGTTTCCTGCACCAACACAAGTGCGAAAAGTGGTTTTTCAACACTAACACAAGTGCGAAAAGTGGTTTTTCAACACTAACACAAGTGCAAAAAGTCGTTTTTCAACACTAACTCAAGTGCGAAAAGTGGTTTTTCAACACTAACACAAGTGCGAAAAGTGTTTTTTCAACACTATCACAAGTGCAAAAAGTGTTTTTTCCACACTAATACAAGTGCAAAAGTGGTTTCCTGCACCAACACAAGTGCGAAAAGTGGTTTTTCAACACTAACACAAGTGCGAAAAGTGGTTTTTCAACACTATCACAAGTGCAAAAAGTGTTTTTTCCACACTAATACAAGTGCAGAAGTGGTTTCCTGCACAAACACAAGTGCAAAAAGTGGTTTTTCAACACTAACACAAGTGCGAAAAGTGGTTTTTCAACACTAACACAAGTGCGAAAAGTTGTTTTTCCACACTAATACAAGTGCAAAAGTGGTTTCCTGCACCAACACAAGTGCGAAAAGTGGTTTTTCAACACTAACACAAGTGCGAAAAGTGGTTTTTCATCACTATAACAAGTGCAAAAAGTGTTTTTTCCACACTAATACAAGTGTAAAAGTGGTTTTCTGCACCAATACAAGTGCGAAAAGTGGTTTTTCAACACTAACACAAGTGCGAAAAGTGGTTTTTCAACACTAACACAAGTGCGAAAAGTGTTTTTTCCACACTAACACAAGTGCAAAAGTGGTTTCCTGCACCAACACAAGTGCGAAAAGTGGTTTTTCAACACTAACACAAGTGCGAAAAGTGGTTTTTCAACACTATCACAAGTGCAAAAAGTGTTTTTTCCACACTAATACAAGTGCAAAAGTGGTTTCCTGCACCAACACAAGTGCGAAAAGTGGTTTTTCAACACTAACACAAGTGCGAAAAGTGGTTTTTCAACACTATCACAAGTGTAAAAAGTGTTTTTTCCACACTACTACAAGTGCAAAAGTGGTTTCCTGCACCAACACAAGTGCGAAAAGTGGTTTTTCAACACTAACATAAGTGCGAAAAGTGGTTTTTCAACACTAACACAAGTGCAAAAAGTGGTTTTTCAACACTATCACAAGTGCAAAAAGTGTTTTTCCCACACTAATACAAGTGCAAAATTGGTTTCCTGCACCAACACAAGTGCGAAAAGTGGTTTTTCAACACTAACACAAGTGCGAAAAGTGGTTTTTCAACACTATCACAAGTGCAAAAAGTGTTATTTCCACACTATTACAAGTGCAAAAGTGGTTTCCTGCACCAACACAAGTGCGAAAAGTGGTTTTTCAACCCTAACACAAGTGCGAAAAGTGGTTTTTCAACACTAACACAAGTGCGAAAAGTGGTTTTTCAACACTAACACAAGTGCGAAAAGTGTTTTTTCCACACTAATACAAGTGCAAAAGTGGTTTCCTGCACCAACACAAGTGCGAAAAGTGGTTTTTCAACAATAACACAAGTGCGAAAAGTGGTTTTTCAACACTAACACAAGTGCGAAAAGTGGTTTTTCAACACTATCACAAGTGCAAAAAGTGTTTTTTCCACACTAATACAAGTGAAAAAGTGGTTTCCTGCACCAACACAAGTGCGAAAAGTGGTTTTTCAACACAAACACAAGTGCGAAAAGTGGTTTTTCAACACTAACACAAGTGCGAAAAGTGTTTTTTCCACACTAATACAAGTGCAAAAGTGGTTTCCTGCACCAACACAAGTGCGAAAAGTGGTTTTTCAACACTAACACAAGTGCGAAAAGTGGTTTTTCAACACTATCACAAGTGCAAAAAGTGTTTTTTCCACACTAATACAAGTGCAAAAGTGGTTTCCTGCACCAACACAAGTGCGAAAAGTGGTTTTTCAACACTAACACAAGTGCGGAAAGTGGTTTTTCAACACTAACACAAGTGCGAAAAGTGGTTTTTCAACACTATCACAAGTGCAAAAAGTGTTTTTTCCACACTAATACAAGTGCAAAAGTGGTTTCCTGCACCAACACAAGTGCGAAAAGTGGTTTTTCAACACTAACACAAGTGCGAAAAGTGGTTTTTCAACACTAACACAAGTGCGAAAAGTGGTTTTCCACACTAATACAAGTGCAAAAGTGGTTTCCTGCACCAACACAAGTGCGAAAAGTGGTTTTTCAACACTAACCTAAGTGCGAAAAGTGGTTTTTCAACACTATCACAAGTGCAAAAAGTGTTTTTTCCACACTAATACAAGTGCAGAAGTGGTTTCCTGCACCAACACAAGTGCGAAAAGTGGTTTTTCAACACTAACACAAGTGCGAAAAGTGGTTTTTCAACACTAACACAAGTGCAAAAAGTGGTTTTTCCACACTAATACAAGTGCAAATGTGGTTTCCTGCACCAACACAAGTGCGAAAAGTGGTTTTTCAACACGAACACAAGTGCGAAAAGTGGTTTTTCAACACTATCACAAGTGCAAAAAGTGTTTTTTCCACACTAATACAAGTGCAAAAGTGGTTTCCTGCACCAACACAAGTGCGAAAAGTGTTTTTTCAACACTAACACAAGTGCGAAAAGTGGTTTTTCAACACTATCACAAGTGCGAAAAGTGGTTTTTCAACACTAACACAAGTGCGAAAAGTGGTTTTTCCACACTAATACAAGTGCAAAAGTGGTTTCCTGCACCAACACAAGTGCGAAAAGTGGTTTTTCAACACTAACACAAGTGCGAAAAGTGGTTTTTCAACACTATCACAAGTGCAAAAAGTGTTTTTTCCACACTAATACAAGTGCAGAAGTGGTTTCCTGCACAAACACAAGTGCAAAAAGTGGTTTTTCAACACTAACACAAGTGCGAAAAGTGGTTTTTCAACACTAACACAAGTGCGAAAAGTTGTTTTTCCACACTAATACAAGTGCAAAAGTGGTTTCCTGCACCAATACAAGTGCGAAAAGTGGTTTTTCAACACTAACACAAGTGCGAAAAGTGGTTTTTCATCACTATCACAAGTGCAAAAAGTGTTTTTTCCACACTAATACAAGTGCAAAAGTGGTTTTCTGCACCAATACAAGTGCGAAAAGTGGTTTTTCAACACTAACACAAGTGCGAAAAGTGGTTTTTCAACACTAACACAAGTGCGAAAAGTGTTTTTTCCACACTAACACAAGTGCAAAAGTGGTTTCCTGCACCAACACAAGTGCGAAAAGTGGTTTTTCAACACTAACACAAGTGCGAAAAGTGGTTTTTCAACACTATCACAAGTGCAAAAAGTGTTTTTTCCACACTAATACAAGTGCAAAAGTGGTTTCCTGCACCAACACAAGTGCGAAAAGTGGTTTTTCAACACTAACACAAGTGCGAAAAGTGGGTTTTCAACACTATCACAAGTGTAAAAAGTGTTTTTTCCACACTACTACAAGTGAAAAAGTGGTTTCCTGCACCAACACAAGTACGAAAAGTGGTTTTTCAACACTAACATAAGTGCGAAAAGTGGTTTTTCAACAGTAACACAAGTGCGAAAAGTGGTTTTTCAACACTATCACAAGTGCAAAAAGTGTTTTTTCCACACTAATACAAGTGCAAAATTGGTTTCCTGCACCAACACAAGTGCGAAAAGTGGTTTTTCAACACTAACACAAGTGCGAAAAGTGGTTTTTCAACACTATCACAAGTGCAAAAAGTGTTATTTCCACACTATTACAAGTGCAAAAGTGGTTTTCTGCACCAACACAAGTGCGAAAAGTGGTTTTTCAACCCTAACACAAGTGCGAAAAGTGGTTTTTCAACACTAACACAAGTGCGAAAAGTGGTTTTTCAACACTAACACAAGTGCGAAAAGTGTTTTTTCCACACTAATACAAGTGCAAAAGTGGTTTCCTGCACCAACACAAGTGCGAAAAGTGGTTTTTCAACACTAACACAAGTGCGAAAAGTGGTTTTTCAACACTAACACAAGTGCGAAAAGTGTTTTTTCCACACTAATACAAGTGCAAAAGTGTTGTTTCCTGCACCAACACAAGTGCGAAAACTGGTTTTTCAACACTAACACAAGTGCGAAAAGTGGTTTTTCAACACTAACACAAGTGCGAAAAGTGTTTTTTCCACACTAATACAAGTGCAAAAGTGTTGTTTCCTGCACCAACACAAGTGCGAAAACTGGTTTTTCAACACTAACACAAGTGCGAAAAGTGGTTTTTCAACACTATCACAAGTGCAAAAAGTGTTTTTTCCACACTAATACAAGTGCAAAAGTGGTTTCCTGCACCAACACAAGTGCGAAAAGTGGTTTTTCAACACTAACACAAGTGCGGAAAGTGGTTTTTCAACACTAACACAAGTGCGAAAAGTGGTTTTTCAACACTATCACAAGTGCAAAAAGTGTTTTTTCCACACTAATACAAGTGCAAAAGTGGTTTCCTGCACCAACACAAGTGCGAAAAGTGGTTTTTCAACACTAACACAAGTGCGAAAAGTGGTTTTTCAACACTAACACAAGTGCGAAAAGTGGTTTTCCACACTAATACAAGTGCAAAAGTGGTTTCCTGCACCAACACAAGTGCGAAAAGTGGTTTTTCAACACTAACACAAGTGCGAAAAGTGGTTTTTCAACACTATCACAAGTGCAAAAAGTGTTTTTTCCACACTAATACAAGTGCAAAAGTGGTTTCCTGCACCAACACAAGTGCGAAAAGTGGTTTTTCAACACTAACACAAGTGCGAAAAGTGGTTTTTCAACACTAACATAAGTGCGAAAAGTGGTTTTTCAACACTAACACAAGTGCGAAAAGTGGTTTTTCAACACTATCACAAGTGCAAAAAGTGTTTTTTCCACACTAATACAAGTGCAAAATTGGTTTCCTGCACCAACACAAGTGCGAAAAGTGGTTTTTCAACACTAACACAAGTGCGAAAAGTGGTTTTTCAACACTATCACAAGTGCAAAAAGTGTTATTTCCACACTATTACAAGTGCAAAAGTGGTTTTCTGCACCAATACAAGTGCGAAAAGTGGTTTTTCAACACTAACACAAGTGCAAAAAGTGGTTTTTCAACACTAACACAAGTGCGAAAAGTGTTTTTTCCACACTAACACAAGTGCAAAAGTGGTTTCCTGCACCAACACAAGTGCGAAAAGTGGTTTTTCAACACTAACACAAGTGCGAAAAGTGGTTTTTCAACACTATCACAAGTGCAAAAAGTGTTTTTTCCACACTAATACAAGTGCAAAAGTGGTTTCCTGCACCAACACAAGTGCGAAAAGTGGTTTTTCAACACTAACACAAGTGCGAAAAGTGGGTTTTCAACACTATCACAAGTGTAAAAAGTGTTTTTTCCACACTACTACAAGTGAAAAAGTGGTTTCCTGCACCAACACAAGTACGAAAAGTGGTTTTTCAACACTAACATAAGTGCGAAAAGTGGTTTTTCAACAGTAACACAAGTGCGAAAAGTGGTTTTTCAACACTATCACAAGTGCAAAAAGTGTTTTTTCCACACTAATACAAGTGCAAAATTGGTTTCCTGCACCAACACAAGTGCGAAAAGTGGTTTTTCAACACTAACACAAGTGCGAAAAGTGGTTTTTCAACACTATCACAAGTGCAAAAAGTGTTATTTCCACACTATTACAAGTGCAAAAGTGGTTTTCTGCACCAACACAAGTGCGAAAAGTGGTTTTTCAACCCTAACACAAGTGCGAAAAGTGGTTTTTCAACACTAACACAAGTGCGAAAAGTGGTTTTTCAACACTAACACAAGTGCGAAAAGTGTTTTTTCCACACTAATACAAGTGCAAAAGTGGTTTCCTGCACCAACACAAGTGCGAAAAGTGGTTTTTCAACACTAACACAAGTGCGAAAAGTGTTTTTTCCACACTAATACAAGTGCAAAAGTGTTGTTTCCTGCACCAACACAAGTGCGAAAACTGGTTTTTCAACACTAACACAAGTGCGAAAAGTGGTTTTTCAACACTAACACAAGTGCGAAAAGTGTTTTTTCCACACTAATACAAGTGCAAAAGTGTTGTTTCCTGCACCAACACAAGTGCGAAAACTGGTTTTTCAACACTAACACAAGTGCGAAAAGTGGTTTTTCAACACTATCACAAGTGCAAAAAGTGTTTTTTCCACACTAATACAAGTGCAAAAGTGGTTTCCTGCACCAACACAAGTGCGAAAAGTGGTTTTTCAACACTAACACAAGTGCGGAAAGTGGTTTTTTCAACACTAACACAAGTGCGAAAAGTGGTTTTTCAACACTATCACAAGTGCAAAAAGTGTTTTTTCCACACTAATACAAGTGCAAAAGTGGTTTCCTGCACCAACACAAGTGCGAAAAGTGGTTTTTCAACACTAACACAAGTGCGAAAAGTGGTTTTTCAACACTAACACAAGTGCGAAAAGTGGTTTTCCACACTAATACAAGTGCAAAAGTGGTTTCCTGCACCAACACAAGTGCAAAAAGTGGTTTTTCAACACTAACACAAGTGCGAAAAGTGGTTTTTCAACACTATCACAAGTGCAAAAAGTGTTTTTTCCACACTAATACAAGTGCAAAAGTGGTTTCCTGCACCAACACAAGTGCGAAAAGTGGTTTTTCAACACTAACACAAGTGCGAAAAGTGGTTTTTCAACACTAACATAAGTGCGAAAAGTGGTTTTTCAACACTAACACAAGTGCGAAAAGTGGTTTTTCAACACTATCACAAGTGCAAAAAGTGTTTTTTCCACACTAATACAAGTGCAAAATTGGTTTCCTGCACCAACACAAGTGCGAAAAGTGGTTTTTCAACACTAACACAAGTGCGAAAAGTGGTTTTTCAACACTATCACAAGTGCAAAAAGTGTTATTTCCACACTATTACAAGTGCAAAAGTGGTTTCCTGCACCAACACAAGTGCGAAAAGTGGTTTTTCAACCCTAACACAAGTGCGAAAAGTGGTTTTTCAACACTAACACAAGTGCGAAAAGTGGTTTTTCAACACTAACACAAGTGCGAAAAGTGTTTTTTCCACACTAATACAAGTGCAAAAGTGGTTTCCTGCACCAACACAAGTGCGAAAAGTGGTTTTTCAACACTAACACAAGTGCGAAAAGTGGTTTTTCAACACTAACACAAGTGCGAAAAGTGGTTTTTCAACACTATCACAAGTGCAAAAAGTGGTTTTTCCACACTAATACAAGTGAAAAAGTGGTTTCCTGCACCAACACAAGTGCAAAAAGTGGTTTTTCAACACAAACACAAGTGCGAAAAGTGGTTTTTCAACACTAACACAAGTGCGAAAAGTGTTTTTTCCACACTAATACAAGTGCAAAAGTGGTTTCCTGCACCAACACAAGTGCGAAAAGTGGTTTTTCAACACTAACACAAGTGCGAAAAGTGGTTTTTCAACACTATCACAAGTGCAAAAAGTGTTTTTTCCACACTAATACAAGTGCGAAAAGTGGTTTTTCAACACTAACACAAGTGCGAAAAGTGTTTTTTCCACACTAACACAAGTGCAAAAGTGGTTTCCTGCACCAACACAAGTGCGAAAAGTGGTTTTTCAACACTAACACAAGTGCGAAAACTGGTTTTTCAACACTATCACAAGTGCAAAAAGTGTTTTTTCCACACTAATACAAGTGCAAAAGTGGTTTCCTGCACCAACACAAGTGCGAAAAGTGGTTTTTCAACACTAACACAAGTGCGAAAAGTGGTTTTTCAACACTATCACAAGTGTAAAAAGTGTTTTTTCCACACTACTACAAGTGCAAAAGTGGTTTCCTGCACCAACACAAGTGCGAAAAGTGGTTTTTCAACACTAACATAAGTGCGAAAAGTGGTTTTTCAACACTAACACAAGTGCGAAAAGTGGTTTTTCAACACTATCACAAGTGCAAAAAGTGTTTTTCCCACACTAATACAAGTGCAAAATTGGTTTCCTGCACCAATACAAGTGCGAAAAGTGGGTTTTCAACACTAACACAAGTGCGAAAAGTGGTTTTTCAACACTATCACAAGTGCAAAAAGTGTTATTTCCACACTATTACAAGTGCAAAAGTGGTTTCCTGCACCAACACAAGTGCGAAAAGTGGTTTTTCAACACTAACACAAGTGCGAAAAGTGTTTTTTCCACACTAATACAAGTGCAAAAGTGGTTTCCTGCACCAACACAAGTGCGAAAAGTGGTTTTTCAACACTAACACAAGTGCGAAAAGTGGTTTTTCAACACTAACACAAGTGCAAAAAGTCGTTTTTCAACACTAACTCAAGTGCGAAAAGTGGTTTTTCAACACTAACACAAGTGCGAAAAGTGTTTTTTCAACACTATCACAAGTGCAAAAAGTGTTTTTTCCACACTAATACAAGTGCAAAAGTGGTTTCCTGCACCAACACAAGTGCGAAAAGTGGTTTTTCAACACTAACACAAGTGCGAAAAGTGGTTTTTCAACACTATCACAAGTGCAAAAAGTGTTTTTTCCACACTAATACAAGTGCAGAAGTGGTTTCCTGCACAAACACAAGTGCAAAAAGTGGTTTTTCAACACTAACACAAGTGCGAAAAGTGGTTTTTCAACACTAACACAAGTGCGAAAAGTTGTTTTTCCACACTAATACAAGTGCAAAAGTGGTTTCCTGCACCAACACAAGTGCGAAAAGTGGTTTTTCAACACTAACACAAGTGCGAAAAGTGGTTTTTCATCACTATAACAAGTGCAAAAAGTGTTTTTTCCACACTAATACAAGTGCAAAAGTGGTTTTCTGCACCAATACAAGTGCGAAAAGTGGTTTTTCAACACTAACACAAGTGCGAAAAGTGGTTTTTCATCACTATAACAAGTGCAAAAAGTGTTTTTTCCACACTAATACAAGTGCAAAAGTGGTTTTCTGCACCAATACAAGTGCGAAAAGTGGTTTTTCAACACTAACACAAGTGCGAAAAGTGGTTTTTCAACACTAACACAAGTGCGAAAAGTGTTTTTTCCACACTAACACAAGTGCAAAAGTGGTTTCCTGCACCAACACAAGTGCGAAAAGTGGTTTTTCAACACTAACACAAGTGCGAAAACTGGTTTTTCAACACTATCACAAGTGCAAAAAGTGTTTTTTCCACACTAATACAAGTGCAAAAGTGGTTTCCTGCACCAACACAAGTGCGAAAAGTGGTTTTTCAACACTAACACAAGTGCGAAAAGTGGTTTTTCAACACTATCACAAGTGTAAAAAGTGTTTTTTCCACACTACTACAAGTGCAAAAGTGGTTTCCTGCACCAACACAAGTGCGAAAAGTGGTTTTTCAACACTAACATAAGTGCGAAAAGTGGTTTTTCAACACTAACACAAGTGCGAAAAGTGGTTTTTCAACACTATCACAAGTGCAAAAAGTGTTTTTCCCACACTAATACAAGTGCAAAATTGGTTTCCTGCACCAATACAAGTGCGAAAAGTGGGTTTTCAACACTAACACAAGTGCGAAAAGTGGTTTTTCAACACTATCACAAGTGCAAAAAGTGTTATTTCCACACTATTACAAGTGCAAAAGTGGTTTCCTGCACCAACACAAGTGCGAAAAGTGGTTTTTCAACACTAACACAAGTGCGAAAAGTGTTTTTTCCACACTAATACAAGTGCAAAAGTGGTTTCCTGCACCAACACAAGTGCGAAAAGTGGTTTTTCAACACTAACACAAGTGCGAAAAGTGGTTTTTCAACACTAACACAAGTGCAAAAAGTCGTTTTTCAACACTAACTCAAGTGCGAAAAGTGGTTTTTCAACACTAACACAAGTGCGAAAAGTGTTTTTTCAACACTATCACAAGTGCAAAAAGTGTTTTTTCCACACTAATACAAGTGCAAAAGTGGTTTCCTGCACCAACACAAGTGCGAAAAGTGGTTTTTCAACACTAACACAAGTGCGAAAAGTGGTTTTTCAACACTATCACAAGTGCAAAAAGTGTTTTTTCCACACTAATACAAGTGCAGAAGTGGTTTCCTGCACAAACACAAGTGCAAAAAGTGGTTTTTCAACACTAACACAAGTGCGAAAAGTGGTTTTTCAACACTAACACAAGTGCGAAAAGTTGTTTTTCCACACTAATACAAGTGCAAAAGTGGTTTCCTGCACCAACACAAGTGCGAAAAGTGGTTTTTCAACACTAACACAAGTGCGAAAAGTGGTTTTTCATCACTATAACAAGTGCAAAAAGTGTTTTTTCCACACTAATACAAGTGCAAAAGTGGTTTTCTGCACCAATACAAGTGCGAAAAGTGGTTTTTCAACACTAACACAAGTGCGAAAAGTGGTTTTTCAACACTAACACAAGTGCGAAAAGTGTTTTTTCCACACTAACACAAGTGCAAAAGTGGTTTCCTGCACCAACACAAGTGCGAAAAGTGGTTTTTCAACACTAACACAAGTGCGAAAACTGGTTTTTCAACACTATCACAAGTGCAAAAAGTGTTTTTTCCACACTAATACAAGTGCAAAAGTGGTTTCCTGCACCAACACAAGTGCGAAAAGTGGTTTTTCAACACTAACACAAGTGCGAAAAGTGGTTTTTCAACACTATCACAAGTGTAAAAAGTGTTTTTTCCACACTACTACAAGTGCAAAAGTGGTTTCCTGCACCAACACAAGTGCGAAAAGTGGTTTTTCAACACTAACATAAGTGCGAAAAGTGGTTTTTCAACACTAACACAAGTGCGAAAAGTGGTTTTTCAACACTATCACAAGTGCAAAAAGTGTTTTTCCCACACTAATACAAGTGCAAAATTGGTTTCCTGCACCAATACAAGTGCGAAAAGTGGGTTTTCAACACTAACACAAGTGCGAAAAGTGGTTTTTCAACACTATCACAAGTGCAAAAAGTGTTATTTCCACACTATTACAAGTGCAAAAGTGGTTTCCTGCACCAACACAAGTGCGAAAAGTGGTTTTTCAACCCTAACACAAGTGCGAAAAGTGGTTTTTCAACACTAACACAAGTGCGAAAAGTGGTTTTTCAACACTAACACAAGTGCGAAAAGTGTTTTTTCCACACTAATACAAGTGCAAAAGTGGTTTCCTGCACCAACACAAGTGCGAAAAGTAGTTTTTCAACACTAACACAAGTGCGAAAAGTGGTTTTTCAACACTAACACAAGTGCGAAAAGTGGTTTTTCAACACTATCACAAGTGCAAAAAGTGTTTTTTCCACACTAATACAAGTGAAAAAGTGGTTTCCTGCACCAACACAAGTGCGAAAAGTGGTTTTTCAACACAAACACAAGTGCGAAAAGTGGTTTTTCAACACTAACACAAGTGCGAAAAGTGTTTTTTCCACACTAATACAAGTGCAAAAGTGGTTTCCTGCACCAACACAAGTGCGAAAAGTGGTTTTTCAACACTAACACAAGTGCGAAAAGTGGTTTTTCAACACTATCACAAGTGCAAAAAGTGTTTTTTCCACACTAATACAAGTGCAAAAGTGGTTTC
>NW_027618569.1:0-68498 GCF_964187855.1 Myxine glutinosa | reverse complement strand
GCACTTGTGTTGGTGCAGGAAACCACTTTTGCACTTGTATTAGTGTGGAAAAAACACTTTTCGAACTTGTGTTAGTGTTGAAAAACCACTTTTTGCACTTGTGTTAGTGTTGAAAAACCACTTTTCTCACTTGTGTTGGTGCAGGAAACCACTTTTGCACTTGTATTAGTGTGGAAAAAACACTTTTCGCACTTGTGTTAGTGCTGAAAAACCACTTTTCGCACTTGTGTTAGTGTTGAAAAACCACTTTTCGCACTTGTGTTAGTGTTGAAAAACCACTTTTCTCACTTGTGTTGGTGCAGGAAACCACTTTTGCACTTGTATTAGTGTGGAAAAACCACTTTTTGCACTTGTGATAGTGTTGAAAAACCACTTTTCGCACTTGTGTTAGTGTTGAAAAACCACTTTTCTCACTTGTGTTGGTGCAGGAAACCACTTTTGCACTTGTATTAGTGTGGAAAAAACACTTTTCACACTTGCGTTAGTGTTGAAAAACCACTTTTCGCACTTGTGTTAGTGTTGAAAAACCACTTTTCGCACTTGTGTTGGTGCAGGAAACCACTTTTGCACTTGCATTAGTGTGGAAAAAACACTTTTTGCACTTGTGATAGTGTTGAAAAACCACTTTTCGCACTTGTGTTGGTGCAGGAAACCACTTTTGCACTTGTATTAGTGTGGAAAAAACACTTTTCGCACTTGTGTTAGTGTTGAAAAACCACTTTTCGCACTTGTGTTAGTGTTGAAAAACCACTTTTCGCACTTGTGTTGGTGCAGTAAACCACTTTTACACTTGTATTAGTGTGGAAAAAACACTTCTCGCACTTGTGATAGTGTTGAAAAACCACTTTTCGCACTTGTGCTAGTGTTGAAAAACCACTTTTCTCACTTGTGTTGGTGCAGGAAACCACTTTTACACTTGTATTAGTGTGGAAAAAACACTTTTCGCACTTGTGTTAGTGTTGAAAAACCACTTTTCGCACTTGTGTTAGTGTTGAAAAACCACTTTTCGCACTTGTGTTGGTGCAGGAAACCACTTTTGCACTTGTATTAGTGTGGAAAAAACACTTTTCGAACTTGTGTTAGTGTTGAAAAACCACTTTTTGCACTTGTGTTAGTGTTGAAAAACCACTTTTCTCACTTGTGTTGGTGCAGGAAACCACTTTTGCACTTGTATTAGTGTGGAAAAAACACTTTTCGCACTTGTGTTAGTGCTGAAAAACCACTTTTCGCACTTGTGTTAGTGTTGAAAAACCACTTTTCGCACTTGTGTTAGTGTTGAAAAACCACTTTTCTCACTTGTGTTGGTGCAGGAAACCACTTTTGCACTTGTATTAGTGTGGAAAAAACACTTTTCGCACTTGTGATAGTGTTGAAAAACCACTTTCGCACTTGTGTTAGTGTTGAAAAACCACTTTTCTCACTTGTGTTGGTGCAGGAAACCACTTTTGCACTTGTATTAGTGTGGAAAAAACACTTTTCACACTTGCGTTAGTGTTGAAAAACCACTTTTCGCACTTGTGTTAGTGTTGAAAAACCACTTTTCGCACTTGTGTTGGTGCAGGAAACCACTTTTGCACTTGCATTAGTGTGGAAAAAACACTTTTTGCACTTGTGATAGTGTTGAAAAACCACTTTTCGCACTTGTGTTGGTGCAGGAAACCACTTTTGCACTTGTATTAGTGTGGAAAAACCACTTTTCGCACTTGTGTTAGTGTTGAAAAACCACTTTTCGCACTTGTGTTAGTGTTGAAAAACCACTTTTCGCACTTGTGTTAGTGTTGAAAAACCACTTTTCGCACTTGTGTTGGTGCAGGAAACCACTTTTGCACTTGTATTAGTGTGGAAAAAACACTTTTCGCACTTGTGTTAGTGTTGAAAACCACTTTTCGCACTTGTGTTAGTGTTGAAAAACCACTTTTCTCACTTGTGTTGGTGCAGGAAACCACTTTTGCACTTGTATTAGTGTGGAAAAAACACTTTTCGCACTTGTGTTAGTGTTGAAAAACCACTTTTCGCACTTGTGTTAGTGTTGAAAAACCACTTTTCGCACTTGTGTTAGTGTTGAAAAACCACTTTTCTCACTTGTGTTGGTGCAGGAAACCACTTTTGCACTTGTATTAGTGTGGAAAAAACACTTTTCGCACTTGTGTTAGTGTTGAAAAACCACTTTTCGCACTTGTGTTAGTGTTGAAAAACCACTTTTAGCACTTGTGTTGGTGCAGGAAACCACTTTTGCACTTGTATTAGTGTGGAAAAAACACTTTTTGCACTTGTGATAGTGTTGAAAAACCACTTTTCGCACTTGTGTTAGTGTTGAAAAACCACTTTTCGCACTTGTGTTAGTGTTGAAAAACCACTTTTTGCACTTGTGTTAGTGTTGAAAAACCACTTTTCGCACTTGTGTTGGTGCAGGAAACCACTTTTGCACTTGTATTAGTGTGGAAAAAACACTTTTTGCACTTTTGATAGTGTTGAAAAACCACTTTTCGCACTTGTGTTAGTGTTGAAAAACCACTTTTTGCACTTGTGTTGGTGCAGGAAACCACTTTTGCACTTGTATTAGTGTGGAAAAAACACTTTTCGCACTTGTGTTAGTGTTGAAAAACCACTTTTCGCACTTGTGTTAGTGTTGAAAAACCACTTTTCGCACTTGTGTTAGTGTTGAAAAACCACTTTTCGCACTTGTGTTGGTGCAGTAAACCACTTTTGCACTTGTATTAGTGTGGAAAAACACTTTCTGCACTTGTGATAGTGTTGAAAAACCACTTTTCGCACTTGTTGTTAGTGTTGAAAAACCACTTTTCGCACTTGTGTTGGTGCAGGAAACCACTTTTGCACTTGTATTAGTGTGGAAAACCACTTTTTACACTTGTGTTAGTGTTGAAAAACCACTTTTCGCACTTGTGTTAGTGTTGAAAAACCACTTTTCGCACTTGTGTTGGTGCAGGAAACCACTTTTGCACTTGTATTAGTGTGGAAAAACCACTTTTTGCACTTGTGTTAGTGTTGAAAAACCACTTTTCGCACTTGTGTTAGTGTTGAAAAACCACTTTTCGCACTTGTGTTAGTGTTGAAAAACCACTTTTCGCACTTGTGTTGGTGCAGGAAACCACTTTTGCACTTGTATTAGTGGGGAAAAAACACTTTTCGCACTTGTGTTAGTGTTGAAAAACCACTTTTCGCACTTGTGTTAGTGTTGAAAAACCACTTTTCTCACTTGTGTTGGTGCAGGAAACCACTTTTGCACTTGTATTAGTGTGGAAAAAACACTTTTCGCACTTGAGTTAGTGTTGAAAAACCACTTTTCGCACTTGTGTTAGTGTTGAAAAACCACTTTTCGCACTTGTGTTAGTGTTGAAAAACCACTTTTCTCACTTGTGTTGGTGCAGGAAACCACTTTTGCACTTGTATTAGTGTGGAAAAAACACTTTTCGCACTTGTGTTAGTGTTGAAAAACCACTTTTCGCACTTGTGTTAGTGTTGAAAAACCACTTTTCGCACTTGTGTTGGTGCAGGAAACCACTTTTGCACTTGTATTAGTGTGGAAAAAACACTTTTTGCACTTGTGATAGTGTTGAAAAACCACTTTTCGCACTTGTGTTAGTGTTGAAAAACCACTTTTCGCACTTGTGTTAGTGTTGAAAAACCACTTTTTGCACTTGTGTTAGTGTTGAAAAACCACTTTTCGCACTTGTGTTGGTGCAGGAAACCACTTTTGCACTTGTATTAGTGTGGAAAAAACACTTTTTGCACTTTTGATAGTGTTGAAAAACCACTTTTCGCACTTGTGTTAGTGTTGAAAAACCACTTTTGCACTTGTGTTGGTGCAGGAAACCACTTTTGCACTTGTATTAGTGTGGAAAAAACACTTTCGCACTTGTGTTAGTGTTGAAAAACCACTTTTCGCACTTGTGTTAGTGTTGAAAAACCACTTTTCGCACTTGTGTTAGTGTTGAAAAACCACTTTTCGCACTTGTGTTGGTGCAGTAAACCACTTTTGCACTTGTATTAGTGTGGAAAAAACACTTTCTGCACTTGTGATAGTGTTGAAAAACCACTTTTCGCACTTGTGTTAGTGTTGAAAAACCACTTTTCGCACTTGTGTTGGTGCAGGAAACCACTTTTGCACTTGTATTAGTGTGGAAAACCACTTTTTTACACTTGTGTTAGTGTTGAAAAACCACTTTTCGCACTTGTGTTAGTGTTGAAAAACCACTTTTCGCACTTGTGTTGGTGCAGGAAAACACTTTTGCACTTGTATTAGTGTGGAAAAACCACTTTTTGCACTTGTGTTAGTGTTGAAAAACCACTTTTCGCACTTGTGTTAGTGTTGAAAAACCACTTTTTCGCACTTGTGTTGGTGCAGGAAACCACTTTTGCACTTGTATTAGTGTGGAAAAAACACTTTTTGCACTTTTGATAGTGTTGAAAAACCACTTTTCGCACTTGTGTTAGTGTTGAAAAACCACTTTTCGCACTTGTGTTGGTGCAGGAAACCACTTTTGCACTTGTATTAGTGTGGAAAAAACATTTTTCGCACTTGTGTTAGTGTTGAAAAACCACTTTTCGCACTTGTGTTAGTGTTGAAAAACCACTTTTCGCACTTGTGTTGGTGCAGGAAACCACTTTTGCACTTGTATTAGTGTGGAAAAAACACTTTTGCACTTGTGATAGTGTTGAAAACCACTTTTCGCACTTGTGTTAGTGTTGAAAAACCACTTTTCGCACTTGTGTTGGTGCAGGAAACCACTTTTGCACTTGTATTAGTGTGGAAAAACCACTTTTTGCACTTGTGTTAGTGTTGAAAAACCACTTTTCGCACTTGTGTTAGTGTTGAAAAAACCACTTTTTGCACTTGTGTTAGTGTTGAAAAACCACTTTTCGCACTTGTGTTGGTGCAGGAAACCACTTTTGCACTTGTATTAGTGTGGAAAAAACACTTTTTGCACTTTTGATAGTGTTGAAAACCACTTTTCGCACTTGTGTTAGTGTTGAAAAACCACTTTTCGCACTTGTGTTGGTGCAGGAAACCACTTTTGCACTTGTATTAGTGTGGAAAAACCACTTTCGCACTTGTGTTAGTGTTGAAAAACCACTTTTCGCACTTGTGTTAGTGTTGAAAAACCACTTTTGCACTTGTATTAGTGTGGAAAAAACACTTTTTGCACTTGTGATAGTGTTGAAAAACCACTTTTCGCACTTGTGTTAGTGTTGAAAAACCACTTTTCGCACTTGTGTTGGTGCAGGAAACCACTTTTGCACTTGTATTAGTGTGGAAAACCACTTTTTACACTTGTGTTAGTGTTGAAAAACCACTTTTCGCACTTGTGTTAGTGTTGAAAAACCACTTTTCGCACTTGTGTTGGTGCAGGAAACCACTTTTGCACTTGTATTAGTGTGGAAAAACACTTTTTGCACTTGTGTTAGTGTTGAAAAACCACTTTTCGCACTTGTGTTAGTGTTGAAAAACCACTTTTCGCACTTGTGTTGGTGCAGGAAACCACTTTTGCACTTGTATTAGTGTGGAAAAAACACTTTTTGCACTTTTGATAGTGTTGAAAAACCACTTTTCGCACTTGTGTTAGTGTTGAAAAACCACTTTTCGCACTTGTGTTGGTGCAGGAAACCACTTTTGCACTTGTATTAGTGTGGAAAAAACATTTTTCGCACTTGTGTTAGTGTTGAAAAACCACTTTTCGCACTTGTGTTAGTGTTGAAAAACCACTTTTCGCACTTGTGTTGGTGCAGGAAACCACTTTTGCACTTGTATTAGTGTGGAAAAAACACTTTTTGCACTTGTGATAGTGTTGAAAAACCACTTTTCGCACTTGTGTTAGTGTTGAAAAACCACTTTTCGCACTTGTGTTGGTGCAGGAAACCACTTTTGCACTTGTATTAGTGTGGAAAAACCACTTTTGCACTTGTGTTAGTGTTGAAAAACCACTTTTCGCACTTGTGTTAGTGTTGAAAAACCACTTTTTGCACTTGTGTTAGTGTTGAAAAACCACTTTTCGCACTTGTGTTGGTGCAGGAAACCACTTTTGCACTTGTATTAGTGTGGAAAAAACACTTTTTGCACTTTTGATAGTGTTGAAAAACCACTTTTCGCACTTGTGTTAGTGTTGAAAAACCACTTTTCGCACTTGTGTTGGTGCAGAAACCACTTTTGCACTGTATTAGTGTGGAAAAACCACTTTTCGCACTTGTGTTAGTGTTGAAAAACCACTTTCGCACTTGTGTTAGTGTTGAAAAACCACTTTTGCACTTGTATTAGTGTGGAAAAAACACTTTTTGCACTTGTGATAGTGTTGAAAAACCACTTTTCGCACTTGTGTTAGTGTTGAAAAACCACTTTTCGCACTTGTGTTGGTGCAGGAAACCACTTTTGCACTTGTATTAGTGTGGAAAAACCACTTTTTGCACTTGTCTTAGTGTTGAAAAACCACTTTTCGCACTTGGTGTTAGTGTTGAAAAACTACTTTTCGCACTTGTGTTAGTGTTGAAAAACCTCTTTTCGCACTTGTGTTGGTGCAGGAAACCACTTTTGCACTTATATTACTGTGGAAAAACCACTTTTCGCACTTGTGTTAGTGTTCAAAAACTACTTTTTGCACTTGTGTTAGTGTTGAAAAACCACTTTCGCACTTGTGTTAGTGTTGAAAAACCACTTTTCGCACTTGTGTTGGTGCAGGAAACCACTTTTGCACTTGTATTAGTGTGGAAAAAACACTTTTTGCACTTGTGATAGTGTTGAAAAACCACTTTTCTTACTTGTGTTAGTGTTGAAAAACCACTTTTCGCACTTGTATTAGTGTTGAAAAACCACTTTTCGCACTTGTGTTGGTGCAGGAAACCACTTTTGCACTTGTATTAGTGTGGAAAAACCACTTTTCGCACTTGTTTTAGTGTTGAAAAACCACTTTTCGCACTTGTGTTAGTGTTGAAAAACCACTTTTCGCACTTGTGTTAGTGTTGAAAAACCACTTTTCGCACTTGTGTTGTGTGCAGGAAACCACTTTTGCACTTGTATTAGTGTGGAAAAAACACTTTTCGCACTTGTGTTAGTGTTGAAAAAACCACTTTTTGCACTTGTGTTAGTGTTGAAAAACCACTTTTCTCACTTGTGTGCAGGAAACCACTTTTGCACTTGTATTAGTGTGGAAAAAACACTTTTCGCACTTGTGTTAGTGCTGAAAAACCACTTTTCGCACTTGTGTTAGTGTTGAAAAACACTTTTCGCACTTGTGTTAGTGTTGAAAAACCACTTTTCTCACTTGTGTTGGTGCAGGAAACCACTTTTGCACTTGTATTAGTGTGGAAAAAACACTTTTCGCACTTGTGATAGTGTTTGAAAAACCACTTTTCGCACTTGTGTTAGTGTTGAAAAAACCACTTTTCTCACTTGTGTTGGTGCAGGAAACCACTTTTGCACTTGTATTAGTGTGGAAAAAACACTTTTCACACTTGCGTTAGTGTTGAAAAACCACTTTTCGCACTTGTGTTAGTGTTGAAAAACCACTTTTCGTACTTGTGTTGGTGCAGGAAACCACTTTTGCACTTGTATTAGTGTGGAAAAAATACTTTTGCACTTGTGATAGTGTTGAAAAACCACTTTTCGCACTTGTGTTGGTGCAGGAAACCACTTTTGCACTTGTATTAGTGTGAAAAACCACTTTTCGCACTTGTGTTAGTGTTGAAAAACCACTTTTCGCACTTGTGTTAGTGTTGAAAAACCACTTTTTGCACTTGTGTTAGTGTTGAAAAACCACTTTTCGCACTTGTGTTGGTGCAGGAAACCACTTTTGCACTTGTATTAGTGTGGAAAAAACACTTTTCGCACTTGTGTTAGTGTTGAAAAACCACTTTTCGCACTTGTGTTAGTGTTGAAAAACCACTTTTCTCACTTGTGTTGGTGCAGGAAACCACTTTTGCACTTGTATTAGTGTGGAAAAAACACTTTTCGCACTTGTGTTAGTGTTGAAAAACCACTTTTCGCACTTGTGTTAGTGTTGAAAAACCACTTTTCGCACTTGTGTTAGTGTTGAAAAACCACTTTTCTCACTTGTATTGGTGCAGGAAACCACTTTTGCACTTGTATTAGTGTGGAAAAACCACTTTTCGCACTTGTGTTGGTGCAGGAAACCACTTTTGCACTTGTATTAGTGTGGAAAAAACACTTTTCACACTTGTGTTAGTGTTGAAAAACCACTTTTCGCACTTGTGTTAGTGTTGAAAAACCACTTTTCGCACTTGTGTTGGTGCAGTAAACCACTTTTGCACTTGTATTAGTGTGGAAAAAACACTTTCTGCACTTGTGATAGTGTTGAAAAACCACTTTTCGCACTTGTGTTAGTGTTGAAAAACCACTTTTCGCACTTGTGTTGGTGCAGGAAACCACTTTTGCACTTGTATTAGTGTGGAAAAACCACTTTTTACACTTGTGTTAGTGTTGAAAAACCACTTTTCGCACTTGTGTTAGTGTTGAAAAACCACTTTTCGCACTTGTGTTGGTGCAGGAAACCACTTTTGCACTTGTATTAGTGTGGAAAAACCACTTTTTGCACTTGTGTTAGTGTTGAAAACCACTTTTCGCACTTGTGTTAGTGTTGAAAAACCACTTTTGCACTTGTATTAGTGTGGAAAAAAACACTTTTTGCACTTGTGATAGTGTTGAAAAACGACTTTTCGCACTTGTGTTAGTGTTGAAAAACCACTTTTCGCACTTGTGTTGGTGCAGGAAACCACTTTTGCACTTGTATTAGTGTGGAAAACCACTTTTTGCACTTGTGTTAGTGTTGAAAAACCACTTTTCGCACTTGTGTTAGTGTTGAAAAACCACTTTTCGCACTTGTGTTAGTGTTGAAAAACCACTTTTCGCACTTGTGTTGGTGCAGGAAACCACTTTTGCACTTGTATTAGTGTGGAAAAAAACACTTTTTGCACTTGTGATAGTGTTGAAAACCACTTTTCGCCCTTGTGTTGGTGCAGGAAACCACTTTTGCACTTGTATTAGTGTGGAAAAAAACACTTTTTGCACTTGTGTTAGTGTTGAAAAACCACTTTTCGCACTTGTGTTGGTGCAGGAAACCACTTTTGCACTTGTATTAGTGTGGAAAAAACACTTTTCGCACTTGTGTTAGTGTTGAAAAACCACTTTTCGCACTTGTGTTAGTGTTGAAAAACCACTTTTCGCACTTGTGTTGGTGCAGGAAACCACTTTTGCACTTGTATTAGTGTGGAAAAAACACTTTTTGCACTTGTGATAGTGTTGAAAAACCACTTTTCGCACTTGTGTTAGTGTTGAAAAACCACTTTTCGCACTTGTGTTGGTGCAGGAAACCACTTTTGCACTTGTATTAGTGTGGAAAAACCACTTTTCGCACTTGTGTTAGTGTTGAAAAACCACTTTTCACACTTGTGTTAGTGTTGAAAAACACTTTTGCACTTGTATTAGTGTGGAAAAAACACTTTTTGCACTTGTGATAGTGTGGAAAAAATACTTTTTGCACTTGTGATAGTGTTGAAAAACCACTTTTCGCACTTGTGTTGGTGCAGGAAACCACTTTTGCACTTGTATTAGTGTGGAAAAACCACTTTTCGCACTTGTGTTAGTGTTGAAAAACCACTTTTCGCACTTGTGTTAGTGTTGAAAAACCACTTTTTGCACTTGTGTTAGTGTTGAAAAACCACTTTTCGCACTTGTGTTGGTGCAGGAAACCACTTTTGCACTTGTATTAGTGTGGAAAAAACACTTTTCGCACTTGTGTTAGTGTTGAAAAACCACTTTTCGCACTTGTGTTAGTGTTGAAAAACCACTTTTCTCACTTGTGTTGGTGCAGGAAACCACTTTTGCACTTGTATTAGTGTGGAAAAAACACTTTTCGCACTTGTGTTAGTGTTGAAAAACCACTTTTCGCACTTGTGTTAGTGTTGAAAAACCACTTTTCGCACTTGTGTTAGTGTTGAAAAACCACTTTTCTCACTTGTATTGGTGCAGGAAACCACTTTTGCACTTGTATTAGTGTGGAAAAACCACTTTTCGCACTTGTGTTGGTGCAGGAAACCACTTTTGCACTTGTATTAGTGTGGAAAAAACACTTTTCACACTTGTGTTAGTGTTGAAAAACCACTTTTCGCACTTGTGTTAGTGTTGAAAAACCACTTTTCGCACTTGTGTTGGTGCAGTAAACCACTTTTGCACTTGTATTAGTGTGGAAAAAACACTTTCTGCACTTGTGATAGTGTTGAAAAACCACTTTTCGCACTTGTGTTAGTGTTGAAAAACCACTTTTCGCACTTGTGTTGGTGCAGGAAACCACTTTTGCACTTGTATTAGTGTGGAAAAACCACTTTTTACACTTGTGTTAGTGTTGAAAAACCACTTTTCGCACTTGTGTTAGTGTTGAAAAACCACTTTTCGCACTTGTGTTGGTGCAGGAAACCACTTTTGCACTTGTATTAGTGTGGAAAAACCACTTTTTGCACTTGTGTTAGTGTTGAAAAACCACTTTTCGCACTTGTGTTAGTGTTGAAAAACCACTTTTGCACTTGTATTAGTGTGGAAAAAACACTTTTTGCACTTGTGATAGTGTTGAAAAACGACTTTTCGCACTTGTGTTAGTGTTGAAAAACCACTTTTCGCACTTGTGTTGGTGCAGGAAACCACTTTTGCACTTGTATTAGTGTGGAAAAACCACTTTTTGCACTTGTGTTAGTGTTGAAAAACCACTTTTCGCACTTGTGTTAGTGTTGAAAAACCACTTTTCGCACTTGTGTTAGTGTTGAAAAACCACTTTTCGCACTTGTGTTGGTGCAGGAAACCACTTTTGCACTTGTATTAGTGTGGAAAAAACACTTTTTGCACTTGTGATAGTGTTGAAAACCACTTTTCGCCCTTGTGTTGGTGCAGGAAACCACTTTTGCACTTGTATTAGTGTGGAAAAAACACTTTTTGCACTTGTGTTAGTGTTGAAAAACCACTTTTCGCACTTGTGTTGGTGCAGGAAACCACTTTTGCACTTGTATTAGTGTGGAAAAAACACTTTTCGCACTTGTGTTAGTGTTGAAAAACCACTTTTCGCACTTGTGTTAGTGTTGAAAAACCACTTTTCGCACTTGTGTTGGTGCAGGAAACCACTTTTGCACTTGTATTAGTGTGGAAAAAACACTTTTTGCACTTGTGATAGTGTTGAAAAACCACTTTTCGCACTTGTGTTAGTGTTGAAAAACCACTTTTCGCACTTGTGTTGGTGCAGGAAACCACTTTTGCACTTGTATTAGTGTGGAAAAACCACTTTTCGCACTTGTGTTAGTGTTGAAAAACCACTTTTCACACTTGTGTTAGTGTTGAAAAACCACTTTTGCACTTGTATTAGTGTGGAAAAAACACTTTTTGCACTTGTGATAGTGTTGAAAAACCACTTTTCGCACTTGTGTTAGTGTTGAAAAACCACTTTTCGCACTTGTGTTGGTGCAGGAAACCACTTTTGCACTTGTATTAGTGTGGAAAAACCACTTTTTGCGCTTGTGTTAGTGTTGAAAAACCACTTTTCGCACTTGTGTTAGTGTTGAAATACCACTTTTCGCACTTGTGTTAGTGTTGAAAAACCACTTTTCGCACTTGTGTTGGTGCAGGAAACCACTTTTGCACTTATATTACTGTGGAAAAAACCACTTTTCGCACCTGTGTTAGTGTTGAAAAACCACTTTTTGCACTTGTGTTAGTGTTGAAAAACCACTTTTCGCACTTGTGTTAGTGTTGAAAAACCACTTTTCGCACTTGTGTTGGTGCAGGAAACCACTTTTGCACTTGTATTAGTGTGGAAAAAACACTTTTCGCACTTGTGTTAGTGTTGAAAAACCACTTTTCGCACTTGTGTTAGTGTTGAAAAACCACTTTTCGCACTTGTGTTGGTGCAGGAAACCACTTTTGCACTTGTATTAGTGTGGAAAAAACACTTTTCGCACTTGTGTTAGTGTTGAAAAACCACTTTTTGCACTTGTGTTAGTGTTGAAAAACCACTTTTCTCACTTGTGTTGGTGCAGGAAACCACTTTTGCACTTGTATTAGTGTGGAAAAAACACTTTTCGCACTTGTGTTAGTGCTGAAAAACCACTTTTCGCACTTGTGTTAGTGTTGAAAAACCACTTTTTGCACTTGTGTTAGTGTTGAAAAACCACTTTTCTCACTTGTGTTGGTGCTGGAAACCACTTTTGCACTTGTATTAGTGTGGAAAAAACACTTTTCGCACTTGTGATAGTGTTGAAAAACCACTTTTCGCACTTGTGTTAGTGTTGAAAAACCACTTTTCGCACTTGTGTTAGTGTTGAAAAACCACTTTTCGCACTTGTGTTGGTGCAGGAAACCACTTTTGCACTTGTATTAGTGTGGAAAAACCACTTTTCGCACTTGTGTTAGTGTTGAAAAACCACTTTTCGCACTTGTGTTAGTGTTGAAAAACCACTTTTCGCACTTGTGTTAGTGTTGAAAAACCACTTTTCGCACTTGTGTTTGTGCAGGAAACCACTTTTGCACTTGTATTAGTGTGGAAAAAACACTTTTCGCACTTGTGTTAGTGCTGAAAAACCACTTTTCGCACTTGTGTTAGTGTTGAAAAACCACTTTTCGCACTTGTGTTAGTGTTGAAAAACCACTTTTCTCACTTGTGTTGGTGCTGGAAACCACTTTTGCACTTGTATTAGTGTGGAAAAAACACTTTTCGCACTTGTGATAGTGTTGAAAAACCACTTTTCGCACTTGTGTTAGTGTTGAAAAACCACTTTTCTCACTTGTGTTGGTGCTGGAAACCACTTTTGCACTTGTATTAGTGTGGAAAAAACACTTTTCGCACTTGTGATAGTGTTGAAAAACCACTTTTCGCACTTGTGTTAGTGTTGAAAAACCACTTTTCGCACTTGTGTTAGTGTTGAAAAACCACTTTTCGCACTTGTGTTGGTGCAGGAAACCACTTTTGCACTTGTATTAGTGTGGAAAAAACACTTTTTGCACTTGTGATAGTGTTGAAAAACCACTTTTCGCACTTGTGTTAGTGTTGAAAAACCACTTTTCGCACTTGTGTTGGTGCAGGAAACCACTTTTGCACTTGTATTAGTGTGGAAAAACCACTTTTCGCACTTGTGTTAGTGTTGAAAAACCACTTTTCGCACTTGTGTTAGTGTTGAAAAACCACTTTTCGCACTTGTGTTAGTGTTGAAAAACCACTTTTCGCACTTGTGTTGGTGCAGGAAACCACTTTTGCACTTGTATTAGTGTGGAAAAAACACTTTTCGCACTTGTGTTAGTGTTGAAAAACCACATTTCGCACTTGTGTTAGTGTTGAAAAACCACTTTTCTCACTTGTGTTGGTGCAGGAAACCACTTTTGCACTTGTATTAGTGTGGAAAAAACACTTTTCGCACTTGTGTTAGTGTTGAAAAACCACTTTTCGCACTTGTGTTAGTGTTGAAAAACCACTTTTGCACTTGTATTAGTGTGGAAAAAACACTTTTTGCACTTGTGATAGTGTTGAAAAACGACTTTTCGCACTTGTGTTAGTGTTTAAAAACCACTTTTCGCACTTGTGTTGGTGCAGGAAACCACTTTTGCACTTGTATTAGTGTGGAAAAACCACTTTTTGCACTTGTGTTAGTGTTGAAAAACCACTTTTCGCACTTGTGTTAGTGTTGAAAAACCACTTTTCGCACTTGTGTTAGTGTTGAAAAACCACTTTTCGCACTTGTGTTGGTGCAGGAAACCACTTTTGCACTTGTATTAGTGTGGAAAAAACACTTTTTGCACTTGTGATAGTGTTGAAAACCACTTTTCGCCCTTGTGTTGGTGCAGGAAACCACTTTTGCACTTGTATTAGTGTGGAAAAAACACTTTTTGCACTTGTGTTAGTGTTGAAAAACCACTTTTCGCACTTGTGTTGGTGCAGGAAACCACTTTTGCACTTGTATTAGTGTGGAAAAAACACTTTTCGCACTTGTGTTAGTGTTGAAAAACCACTTTTCGCACTTGTGTTAGTGTTGAAAAACCACTTTTCGCACTTGTGTTGGTGCAGGAAACCACTTTTGCACTTGTATTAGTGTGGAAAAAACACTTTTTGCACTTGTGATAGTGTTGAAAAACCACTTTTCGCACTTGTGTTAGTGTTGAAAAACCACTTTTCGCACTTGTGTTGGTGCAGGAAACCACTTTTGCACTTGTATTAGTGTGGAAAAACCACTTTTCGCACTTGTGTTAGTGTTGAAAAACCACTTTTCACACTTGTGTTAGTGTTGAAAAACCACTTTTGCACTTGTATTAGTGTGGAAAAAACACTTTTTGCACTTGTGATAGTGTTGAAAAACCACTTTTCGCACTTGTGTTAGTGTTGAAAAACCACTTTTCGCACTTGTGTTGGTGCAGGAAACCACTTTTGCACTTGTATTAGTGTGGAAAAACCACTTTTTGCGCTTGTGTTAGTGTTGAAAAACCACTTTTCGCACTTGTGTTAGTGTTGAAATACCACTTTTCGCACTTGTGTTAGTGTTGAAAAACCACTTTTCGCACTTGTGTTGGTGCAGGAAACCACTTTTGCACTTATATTACTGTGGAAAAAACCACTTTTCGCACCTGTGTTAGTGTTGAAAAACCACTTTTTGCACTTGTGTTAGTGTTGAAAAACCACTTTTCGCACTTGTGTTAGTGTTGAAAAACCACTTTTCGCACTTGTGTTGGTGCAGGAAACCACTTTTGCACTTGTATTAGTGTGGAAAAAACACTTTTCGCACTTGTGTTAGTGTTGAAAAACCACTTTTCGCACTTGTGTTAGTGTTGAAAAACCACTTTTCGCACTTGTGTTGGTGCAGGAAACCACTTTTGCACTTGTATTAGTGTGGAAAAAACACTTTTCGCACTTGTGTTAGTGTTGAAAAACCACTTTTTGCACTTGTGTTAGTGTTGAAAAACCACTTTTCTCACTTGTGTTGGTGCAGGAAACCACTTTTGCACTTGTATTAGTGTGGAAAAAACACTTTTCGCACTTGTGTTAGTGCTGAAAAACCACTTTTCGCACTTGTGTTAGTGTTGAAAAACCACTTTTTGCACTTGTGTTAGTGTTGAAAAACCACTTTTCTCACTTGTGTTGGTGCTGGAAACCACTTTTGCACTTGTATTAGTGTGGAAAAAACACTTTTCGCACTTGTGATAGTGTTGAAAAACCACTTTTCGCACTTGTGTTAGTGTTGAAAAACCACTTTTCGCACTTGTGTTAGTGTTGAAAAACCACTTTTCGCACTTGTGTTGGTGCAGGAAACCACTTTTGCACTTGTATTAGTGTGGAAAAACCACTTTTCGCACTTGTGTTAGTGTTGAAAAACCACTTTTCGCACTTGTGTTAGTGTTGAAAAACCACTTTTCGCACTTGTGTTAGTGTTGAAAAACCACTTTTCGCACTTGTGTTTGTGCAGGAAACCACTTTTGCACTTGTATTAGTGTGGAAAAAACACTTTTCGCACTTGTGTTAGTGCTGAAAAACCACTTTTCGCACTTGTGTTAGTGTTGAAAAACCACTTTTCGCACTTGTGTTAGTGTTGAAAAACCACTTTTCTCACTTGTGTTGGTGCTGGAAACCACTTTTGCACTTGTATTAGTGTGGAAAAAACACTTTTCGCACTTGTGATAGTGTTGAAAAACCACTTTTCGCACTTGTGTTAGTGTTGAAAAACCACTTTTCTCACTTGTGTTGGTGCTGGAAACCACTTTTGCACTTGTATTAGTGTGGAAAAAACACTTTTCGCACTTGTGATAGTGTTGAAAAACCACTTTTCGCACTTGTGTTAGTGTTGAAAAACCACTTTTCGCACTTGTGTTAGTGTTGAAAAACCACTTTTCGCACTTGTGTTGGTGCAGGAAACCACTTTTGCACTTGTATTAGTGTGGAAAAAACACTTTTTGCACTTGTGATAGTGTTGAAAAACCACTTTTCGCACTTGTGTTAGTGTTGAAAAACCACTTTTCGCACTTGTGTTGGTGCAGGAAACCACTTTTGCACTTGTATTAGTGTGGAAAAACCACTTTTCGCACTTGTGTTAGTGTTGAAAAACCACTTTTCGCACTTGTGTTAGTGTTGAAAAACCACTTTTCGCACTTGTGTTAGTGTTGAAAAACCACTTTTCGCACTTGTGTTGGTGCAGGAAACCACTTTTGCACTTGTATTAGTGTGGAAAAAACACTTTTCGCACTTGTGTTAGTGTTGAAAAACCACATTTCGCACTTGTGTTAGTGTTGAAAAACCACTTTTCTCACTTGTGTTGGTGCAGGAAACCACTTTTGCACTTGTATTAGTGTGGAAAAAACACTTTTCGCACTTGTGTTAGTGTTGAAAAACCACTTTTCGCACTTGTGTTAGTGTTGAAAAACCACTTTTCGCACTTGTGTTAGTGTTGAAAAACCACTTTTCTCACTTGTGTTGGTGCAGGAAACCACTTTTACACTTGTATTAGTGTGGAAAAAACACTTTTCGCACTTGTGTTAGTGTTGAAAAACCACTTTTCGCACTTGTGTTAGTGTTGAAAAACCACTTTTCGCACTTGTGTTGGTGCAGGAAACCACTTTTGCACTTGTATTAGTGTGGAAAAAACACTTTTTGCACTTGTGATAGTGTTGAAAAACCACTTTTCGCACTTGTGTTAGTGTTGAAAAACCACTTTTCGCACTTGTGTTAGTGTTGAAAAACCACTTTTCGCACTTGTGTTGGTGCAGGAAACCACTTTTGCACTTGTGTTGGTGCAGGAAACCACTTTTGCACTTGTATTAGTGTGGAAAAAACACTTTTCGCACTTGTGTTAGTGCTGAAAAACCACTTTTCGCACTTGTGTTAGTGTTGAAAAACCACTTTTCGCACTTGTGTTAGTGTTGAAAAACCACTTTTCTCACTTGTGTTGGTGCTGGAAACCACTTTTGCACTTGTATTAGTGTGGAAAAAACACTTTTCGCACTTGTGATAGTGTTGAAAAACCACTTTTCGCACTTGTGTTAGTGTTGAAAAACCACTTTTCTCACTTGTGTTGGTGCAGGAAACCACTTTTGCACTTGTATTAGTGTGGAAAAAACACTTTTCACACTTGTGTTAGTGTTGAAAAACCACTTTTCGCACTTGTGTTAGTGTTGAAAAACCACTTTTCGCACTTGTGTTGGTGCAGGAAACCACTTTTGCACTTGTATTAGTGTGGAAAAAACACTTTTTGCACTTGTGATAGTGTTGAAAAACCACTTTTCGCACTTGTGTTAGTGTTGAAAAACCACTTTTCGCACTTGTGTTGGTGCAGGAAACCACTTTTGCACTTGTATTAGTGTGGAAAAACCACTTTTCGCACTTGTGTTAGTGTTGAAAAACCACTTTTCGCACTTGTGTTAGTGTTGAAAAACCACTTTTCGCACTTGTGTTAGTGTTGAAAAACCACTTTTCGCACTTGTGTTGGTGCAGGAAACCACTTTTGCACTTGTATTAGTGTGGAAAAAACACTTTTCGCACTTGTGTTAGTGTTGAAAAACCACATTTCGCACTTGTGTTAGTGTTGAAAAACCACTTTTCTCACTTGTGTTGGTGCAGGAAACCACTTTTGCACTTGTATTAGTGTGGAAAAAACACTTTTCGCACTTGTGTTAGTGTTGAAAAACCACTTTTCGCACTTGTGTTAGTGTTGAAAAACCACTTTTGCACTTGTGTTAGGTTGAAAAACCACTTTTCTCACTTGTGTTGGTGCAGGAAACCACTTTTACACTTGTATTAGTGTGGAAAAAACACTTTTCGCACTTGTGTTAGTGTTGAAAAACCACTTTTCGCACTTGTGTTAGTGTTGAAAAAACCACTTTTCGCACTTGTGTTGGTGCAGGAAACCACTTTTGCACTTGTATTAGTGTGGAAAAAACACTTTTTGCACTTGTGATAGTGTTGAAAAACCACTTTTCGCACTTGTGTTAGTGTTGAAAAACCACTTTTCGCACTTGTGTTAGTGTTGAAAAACCACTTTTCGCACTTGTGTTGGTGCAGGAAACCACTTTTGCACTTGTATTAGTGTGGAAAAAACACTTTTTGCACTTTTGATAGTGTTGAAAAACCACTTTTCGCACTTGTGTTAGTGTTGAAAAACCACTTTTCGCACTTGTGTTGGTGCAGGGAAACCACTTTTGCACTTGTATTAGTGTGGAAAAACCACTTTTCGCACATGTGTTAGTGTTGAAAAACCACTTTTCGCACTTGTGTTGGTGCAGGAAACCACTTTTGCACTTGTATTAGAGTGGAAAAAACACTTTTCGCACTTGTGTTAGTGTTGAAAAACCACTTTTCGCACTTGTGTTAGTGTTTAAAAACCACTTTTCGCACTTGTGTTGGTGCAGGAAACCACTTTTGCACTTGTATTAGTGTGGAAAAAACACTTTTTGCACTTGTGATAGTGTTGAAAAACCACTTTTCGCACTTGTGTTAGTGTGAAAAACCACTTTTCGCACTTGTGTTGGTGCAGGAAACCACTTTTGCACTTGTATTAGTGTGGAAAAACCACTTTTTGCACTTGTGTTAGTGTTGAAAAACCACTTTTCGCACTTGTGTTAGTGTTGAAAAACCACTTTTCGCACTTGTGTTAGTGTTGAAAAACCACTTTTCGCACTTGTGTTGGTGCAGGAAACCACTTTTGCACTTGTATTAGTGTGGAAAAAACACTTTTCGCACTTGTGTTAGTGTTGAAATACCACTTTTCGCACTTGTGTTAGTGTTGAAAAACCACTTTTCGCACTTGTGTTAGTGTTGAAAAACCACTTTTCGCACTTGTGTTAGTGTTGAAAAAACCACTTTTCTCACTTGTGTTGGTGCTGGAAACCACTTTTGCACTTGTATTAGTGTGGAAAAAACACTTTTCGCACTTGTGATAGTGTTGAAAAACCACTTTTCGCACTTGTGTTAGTGTTGAAAAACCACTTTTCTCACTTGTGTTGGTGCAGGAAACCACTTTTGCACTTGTATTAGTGTGGAAAAAACACTTTTCACACTTGTGTTAGTGTTGAAAAACCACTTTTCGCACTTGTGTTAGTGTTGAAAAACCACTTTTCGCACTTGTGTTGGTGCAGGAAACCACTTTTGCACTTGTATTAGTGTGGAAAAAACACTTTTTGCACTTGTGATAGTGTTGAAAAACCACTTTTCGCACTTGTGTTAGTGTTGAAAAACCACTTTTCGCACTTGTGTTGGTGCAGGAAACCACTTTTGCACTTGTATTAGTGTGGAAAAACCACTTTTCGCACTTGTGTTAGTGTTGAAAAACCACTTTTCGCACTTGTGTTAGTGTTGAAAAACCACTTTTCGCACTTGTGTTAGTGTTGAAAACCACTTTTCGCACTTGTGTTGGTGCAGGAAACCACTTTTGCACTTGTATTAGTGTGGAAAAAACACTTTTCGCACTTGTGTTAGTGTTGAAAAACCACATTTCGCACTTGTGTTAGTGTTGAAAAACCACTTTTCTCACTTGTGTTGGTGCAGGAAACCACTTTTGCACTTGTATTAGTGTGGAAAAAACACTTTTCGCACTTGTGTTAGTGTTGAAAAACCACTTTTCGCACTTGTGTTAGTGTTGAAAAACCACTTTTCGCACTTGTGTTAGTGTTGAAAAACCACTTTTCTCACTTGTGTTGGTGCAGGAAACCACTTTTACACTTGTATTAGTGTGGAAAAAACACTTTTCGCACTTGTGTTAGTGTTGAAAAACCACTTTTGGCACTTGTGTTAGTGTTGAAAAACCACTTTTCGCACTTGTGTTGGTGCAGGAAACCACTTTTGCACTTGTATTAGTGTGGAAAAAACACTTTTTGCACTTGTGATAGTGTTGAAAAACCACTTTTCGCACTTGTGTTAGTGTTGAAAAACCACTTTTCGCACTTGTGTTAGTGTTGAAAAACCACTTTTCGCACTTGTGTTGGTGCAGGAAACCACTTTTGCACTTGTATTAGTGTGGAAAAAACACTTTTTGCACTTTTGATAGTGTTGAAAAACCACTTTTCGCACTTGTGTTAGTGTTGAAAAACCACTTTTCGCACTTGTGTTGGTGCAGGAAACCACTTTTGCACTTGTATTAGTGTGGAAAAACCACTTTTCGCACATGTGTTAGTGTTGAAAAACCACTTTTCGCACTTGTGTTGGTGCAGGAAACCACTTTTGCACTTGTATTAGAGTGGAAAAAACACTTTTCGCACTTGTGTTAGTGTTGAAAAACCACTTTTCGCACTTGTGTTAGTGTTGAAAAACCACTTTTCGCACTTGTGTTGGTGCAGGAAACCACTTTTGCACTTGTATTAGTGTGGAAAAAACACTTTTTGCACTTGTGATAGTGTTGAAAAACCACTTTTCGCACTTGTGTTAGTGTTGAAAAACCACTTTTCGCACTTGTGTTGGTGCAGGAAACCACTTTTGCACTTGTATTAGTGTGGAAAAACCACTTTTTGCACTTGTGTTAGTGTTGAAAAACCACTTTTCGCACTTGTGTTAGTGTTGAAAAACCACTTTTCGCACTTGTGTTAGTGTTGAAAAACCACTTTTCGCACTTGTGTTGGTGCAGGAAACCACTTTTGCACTTGTATTAGTGTGGAAAAAACACTTTTCGCACTTGTGTTAGTGTTGAAAAACCACTTTTCGCACTTGTGTTAGTGTTGAAAAACCACTTTTCGCACTTGTGTTAGTGTTGAAAAACCACTTTTCTCACTTGTGTTGGTGCAGGAAACCACTTTTGCACTTGTATTAGTGTGGAAAAAACACTTTTCGCACTTGTGTTAGTGTTGAAAAACCACTTTTCGCAATTGTGTTAGTGTTGAAAAACCACTTTTCGCACTTGTGTTGGTGCAGGAAACCACTTTTGCACTTGTATTAGTGTGGAAAAAACAGTTTTTGCACTTGTGATAGTGTTGAAAAACCACTTTTCGCACTTGTGTTAGTGTTGAAAAACCACTTTTCGCACTTGTGTTAGTGTTGAAAAACCACTTTTCGCACTTGTGTTAGTGTTGAAAAACCACTTTTCGCACTTGTGTTGGTGCAGGAAACCACTTTTGCACTTGTATTAGTGTGGAAAAAACACTTTTTGCACTTATCATAGTGTTGAAAAACCACTTTTCGCACTTGTGTTAGTGTTGAAAACCACTTTTCGCACTTGTGTTGGTGCAGGAAACCACTTTTGCACTTGTATTAGTGTGGAAAAACCACTTTTCGCACTTGTGTTAGTGTTGAAAAACCACTTTTCGCACTTGTGTTAGTGTTGAAAAACCACTTTTCACACTTGTGTTAGTGTTGAAAAACCACTTTTCGCACTTGTGTTGGTGCAGGAAACCACTTTTGCACTTGTATTAGTGTGGAAAAAACACTTTTCTTACTTGTGTTAGTGTTGAAAAACCACTTTTCGCACTTGTGTTAGTGTTGAAAAACCACTTTTCGCACTTGTGTTGGTGCAGGAAACCACTTTTGCACTTGTATTAGTGTGGAAAAAACACTTTTTGCACTTGTGATAGTGTTGAAAAACTACTTTTCGCACTTGTGTTAGTGTTGAAAAACCACTTTTCGCACCTGTGTTGGTGCAGGAAACCACTTTTGCACTTGTATTAGTGTGGAAAAAACACTTTTTGCACTTGTGATATTGTTGAAAAACCACTTTTCGCACTTGTGTTAGTGTTGAAAAACCACTTTTCGCACTTGTGTTAGTGTTGAAAAAACACTTTTCGCACTTGTGTTGGTGCAGGAAACCACTTTTGCACTTGTATTAGTGTGCCAAAACCACTTTACGCACTTGTGTTAGTGTTAAAAAACCACTTTTCGCACTTGTGTTAGTGTTGAAAAACCACTTTTCGCACTTGTGTTAGTGTTGAAAAACCACTTTTCGCACTTGTGTTAGTGTTGAAAAACCACTTTTCGCACTTGTGTTGGTGCAGGAAACCACTTTTGCACTTGTATTAGTGTGGAAAAACCACTTTTTGCACTTGTGTTAGTGTTGAAAAACCACTTTTCGCACTTGTGTTAGTGTTGAAAAACCACTTTTCGCACTTGTGTTAGTGTTGAAAAACCACTTTTCGCACTTGTGTTGGTGCAGGAAACCACTTTTGCACTTGTATTAGTGTGGAAAAAACACTTTTCGCACTTGTGTTAGTGTTGAAAAACCACTTTTTGCACTTGTGTTAGTGTTGAAAAACCACTTTTCTCACTTGTGTTGGTGCAGGAAACCACTTTTGCACTTGTATTAGTGTGGAAAAAACACTTTTCGCACTTGTGATAGTGCTGAAAAACCACTTTTCGCACTTGTGTTAGTGTTGAAAAACCACTTTTCGCACTTGTGTTAGTGTTGAAAAACCACTTTTCTCACTTGTGTTGGTGCTGGAAACCACTTTTGCACTTGTATTAGTGTGGAAAAAACACTTTTCGCACTTGTGATAGTGTTGAAAAACCACTTTTCGCACTTGTGTTAATGTTGAAAAACCACTTTTCTCACTTGTGTTGGTGCAGGAAACCACTTTTGCACTTGTATTAGTGTGGAAAAAACACTTTTCACACTTGTGTTAGTGTTGAAAAACCACTTTTCGCACTTGTGTTAGTGTTGAAAAACCACTTTTCGCACTTGTGTTGGTGCAGGAAACCACTTTTGCACTTGTATTAGTGTGGAAAAAACACTTTTCGCACTTGTGTTAGTGTTGAAAAACCACTTTTCGCACTTGTGTTAGTGTTGAAAAACCACTTTTCGCACTTGTGTTGGTGCAGGAAACCACTTTTGCACTTGTATTAGTGTGGAAAAAACACTTTTTGCACTTGTGATAGTGTTGAAAAACCACTTTTCGCACTTGTGTTAGTGTTGAAAAACCACTTTTCGCACTTGTGTTAGTGTTGAAAAACCACTTTTTGCACTTGTGTTAGCGTTGAAAAACCAATTTTCGCACTTGTGTTGGTGCAGGAAACCACTTTTGCACTTGTATTAGTGTGGAAAAAACACTTTTTGCACTTTTGATAGTGTTGAAAAACCACTTTTCGCACTTGTGTTAGTGTTGAAAAACCACTTTTCGCACTTGTGTTGGTGCAGGAAACCACTTTTGCACTTGTATTAGTGTGGAAAAAACACTTTTCGCACTTGTGTTAGTGTTGAAAAACCACTTTTCGCACTTGTGTTAGTGTTGAAAAACCACTTTTCGCACTTGTGTTGGTGCAGTAAACCTCTTTTGCACTTGTATTAGTGTGGAAAAAACACTTTCTGCACTTGTGATAGTGTTGAAAAACCACTTTTCGCACTTGTGTTAGTGTTGAAAAACCACTTTTCGCACTTGTGTTAGTGTTGAAAAACCACTTTTCTCACTTGTGTTGGTGCAGGAAACCACTTTTACACTTGTATTAGTGTGGAAAAAACACTTTTCGCACTTGTGTTAGTGTTGAAAAACCACTTTTCGCACTTGTGTTAGTGTTGAAAAACCACTTTTCGCACTTGTGTTGGTGCAGGAAACCACTTTTGCACTTGTATTAGTGTGGAAAAAACACTTTTCGAACTTGTGTTAGTGTTGAAAAACCACTTTTTGCACTTGTGTTAGTGTTGAAAAACCACTTTTCTCACTTGTGTTGGTGCAGGAAACCACTTTTGCACTTGTATTAGTGTGGAAAAAACACTTTTCGCACTTGTGTTAGTGCTGAAAAACCACTTTTCACACTTGTGTTAGTGTTGAAAAACCACTTTTCGCACTTGTGTTAGTGTTGAAAAACCACTTTTCTCACTTGTGTTGGTGCAGGAAACCACTTTTGCACTTGTATTAGTGTGGAAAAAACACTTTTCGCACTTGTGATAGTGTTGAAAAACCACTTTTCGCACTTGTGTTAGTGTTGAAAAACCACTTTTCTCACTTGTGTTGGTGCAGGAAACCACTTTTGCACTTGTATTAGTGTGGGAAAAACACTTTTCACACTTGCGTTAGTGTTGAAAAACCACTTTTCGCACTTGTGTTAGTGTTGAAAAACCACTTTTCGCACTTGTGTTGGTGCAGGAAACCACTTTTGCACTTGCATTAGTGTGGAAAAAACACTTTTTGCACTTGTGATAGTGTTGAAAAACCACTTTTCGCACTTGTGTTGGTGCAGGAAACCACTTTTGCACTTGTATTAGTGTGGAAAAACCACTTTTCGCACTTGTGTTAGTGTTGAAAAACCACTTTTCGCACTTGTGTTAGTGTTGAAAAACCGCTTTTCGCACTTGTGTTAGTGTTGAAAAACCACTTTTCGCACTTGTGTTGGTGCAGGAAACCACTTTTGCACTTGTATTAGTGTGGAAAAAACACTTTTCGCACTTGTGTTAGTGTTGAAAAACCACTTTTCGCACTTGTGTTGAAAAACCACTTTTCTCACTTGTGTTGGTGCAGGAAACCACTTTTGCACTTGTATTAGTGTGGAAAAAACACTTTTCGCACTTGTGTTAGTGTTGAAAAACCACTTTTCGCACTTGTGTTAGTGTTGAAAAACCACTTTTCGCACTTGTGTTAGTGTTGAAAAACCACTTTTCTCACTTGTGTTGGTGCAGGAAACCACTTTTGCACTTGTATTAGTGTGGAAAAACCACTTTTCGCACATGTGTTAGTGTTGAAAAACCACTTTTCGCACTTGTGTTGGTGCAGGAAACCACTTTTGCACTTGTATTAGAGTGGAAAAAACACTTTTCGCACTTGTGTTAGTGTTGAAAAACCACTTTTCGCACTTGTGTTAGTGTTGAAAAACCACTTTTCGCACTTGTGTTGGTGCAGGAAACCACTTTTGCACTTGTATTAGTGTGGAAAAAACACTTTTTGCACTTGTGATAGTGTTGAAAAACCACTTTTCGCACTTGTGTTAGTGTTGAAAAACCACTTTTCGCACTTGTGTTAGTGTTGAAAAACCACTTTTTGCACTTGTGTTAGCGTTGAAAAACCAATTTTCGCACTTGTGTTGGTGCAGGAAACCACTTTTGCACTTGTATTAGTGTGGAAAAAACACTTTTTGCACTTTTGATAGTGTTGAAAAACCACTTTTCGCACTTGTGTTAGTGTTGAAAAACCACTTTTCGCACTTGTGTTGGTGCAGGAAACCACTTTTGCACTTGTATTAGTGTGGAAAAAACACTTTTCGCACTTGTGTTAGTGTTGAAAAACCACTTTTCGCACTTGTGTTAGTGTTGAAAAACCACTTTTCGCACTTGTGTTGGTGCAGTAAACCTCTTTTGCACTTGTATTAGTGTGGAAAAAACACTTTCTGCACTTGTGATAGTGTTGAAAAACCACTTTTCGCACTTGTGTTAGTGTTGAAAAACCACTTTTCGCACTTGTGTTAGTGTTGAAAAACCACTTTTCTCACTTGTGTTGGTGCAGGAAACCACTTTTACACTTGTATTAGTGTGGAAAAAACACTTTTCGCACTTGTGTTAGTGTTGAAAAACCACTTTTTTTTCTTTTTTAGTGTTGAAAAACCACTTTTCGCACTTGTGTTGGTGCAGGAAACCACTTTTGCACTTGTATTAGTGTGGAAAAAACACTTTTCGAACTTGTGTTAGTGTTGAAAAACCACTTTTTGCACTTGTGTTAGTGTTGAAAAACCACTTTTCTCACTTGTGTTGGTGCAGGAAACCACTTTTGCACTTGTATTAGTGTGGAAAAAACACTTTTCGCACTTGTGTTAGTGCTGAAAAACCACTTTTCGCACTTGTGTTAGTGTTGAAAAACCACTTTTCGCACTTGTGTTAGTGTTGAAAAACCACTTTTCTCACTTGTGTTGGTGCAGGAAACCACTTTTGCACTTGTATTAGTGTGGAAAAAACACTTTTCGCACTTGTGATAGTGTTGAAAAACCACTTTTCGCACTTGTGTTAGTGTTGAAAAACCACTTTTCTCACTTGTGTTGGTGCAGGAAACCACTTTTGCACTTGTATTAGTGTGGAAAAAACACTTTTCACACTTGCGTTAGTGTTGAAAAACCACTTTTCGCACTTGTGTTAGTGTTGAAAAACCACTTTTCGCACTTGTGTTGGTGCAGGAAACCACTTTTGCACTTGTATTAGTGTGGAAAAAACACTTTTCGCACTTGTGTTAGTGTTGAAAAACCACTTTTCTCACTTGTGTTGGTGCAGGAAACCACTTTTGCACTTGTATTAGTGTGGAAAAAACACTTTTCACACTTGCGTTAGTGTTGAAAAACCACTTTTCGCACTTGTGTTAGTGTTGAAAAACCACTTTTCGCACTTGTGTTGGTGCAGGAAACCACTTTTGCACTTGTATTAGTGTGGAAAAAACACTTTTCGCACTTGTGTTAGTGTTGAAAAACCACTTTTCGCACTTGTGTTAGTGTTGAAAAACCACTTTTCGCACTTGTGTTGGTGCAGGAAACCACTTTTGCACTTGTATTAGTGTGGAAAAAACACTTTTTGCACTTGTGATAGTGTTGAAAAACCACTTTTCGCACTTGTGTTAGTGTTGAAAAACCACTTTTCGCACTTGTGTTAGTGTTGAAAAACCACTTTTTGCACTTGTGTTAGCGTTGAAAAACCAATTTTCGCACTTGTGTTGGTGCAGGAAACCACTTTTGCTCTTGTATTAGTGTGGAAAAAACACTTTTTGCACTTTTGATAGTGTTGAAAAACCACTTTTCGCACTTGTGTTAGTGTTGAAAAACCACTTTTCGCACTTGTGTTGGTGCAGGAAACCACTTTTGCACTTGTATTAGTGTGGAAAAAACACTTTTCGCACTTGTGTTAGTGTTGAAAAACCACTTTTCGCACTTGTGTTAGTGTTGAAAAACCACTTTTCGCACTTGTGTTGGTGCAGTAAACCTCTTTTGCACTTGTATTAGTGTGGAAAAAACACTTTCTGCACTTGTGATAGTGTTGAAAAACCACTTTTCGCACTTGTGTTAGTGTTGAAAAACCACTTTTCGCACTTGTGTTAGTGTTGAAAAACCACTTTTCTCACTTGTGTTGGTGCAGGAAACCACTTTTACACTTGTATTAGTGTGGAAAAAACACTTTTCGCACTTGTGTTAGTGTTGAAAAACCACTTTTCGCACTTGTGTTAGTGTTGAAAAACCACTTTTCGCACTTGTGTTGGTGCAGGAAACCACTTTTGCACTTGTATTAGTGTGGAAAAAACACTTTTCGAACTTGTGTTAGTGTTGAAAAACCACTTTTTGCACTTGTGTTAGTGTTGAAAAACCACTTTTCTCACTTGTGTTGGTGCAGGAAACCACTTTTGCACTTGTATTAGTGTGGAAAAAACACTTTTCGCACTTGTGTTAGTGCTGAAAAACCACTTTTCGCACTTGTGTTAGTGTTGAAAAACCACTTTTCGCACTTGTGTTAGTGTTGAAAAACCACTTTTCTCACTTGTGTTGGTGCAGGAAACCACTTTTGCACTTGTATTAGTGTGGAAAAAACACTTTTCGCACTTGTGATAGTGTTGAAAAACCACTTTTCGCACTTGTGTTAGTGTTGAAAAACCACTTTTCTCACTTGTGTTGGTGCAGGAAACCACTTTTGCACTTGTATTAGTGTGGAAAAAACACTTTTCACACTTGCGTTAGTGTTGAAAAACCACTTTTCGCACTTGTGTTAGTGTTGAAAAACCACTTTTCGCACTTGTGTTGGTGCAGGAAACCACTTTTGCACTTGCATTAGTGTGGAAAAAACACTTTTTGCACTTGTGATAGTGTTGAAAAACCACTTTTCGCACTTGTGTTGGTGCAGGAAACCACTTTTGCACTTGTATTAGTGTGGAAAAACCACTTTTCGCACTTGTGTTAGTGTTGAAAAACCACTTCTCGCACTTGTGTTAGTGTTGAAAAACCGCTTTTCGCACTTGTGTTAGTGTTGAAAAACCACTTTTCGCACTTGTGTTGGTGCAGGAAACCACTTTTGCACTTGTATTAGTGTGGAAAAAACACTTTTCGCACTTGTGTTAGTGTTGAAAAACCACTTTTCGCACTTGTGTTGAAAAACCACTTTTCTCACTTGTGTTGGTGCAGGAAACCACTTTTGCACTTGTATTAGTGTGGAAAAAACACTTTTCGCACTTGTGTTAGTGTTGAAAAACCACTTTTCGCACTTGTGTTAGTGTTGAAAAACCACTTTTCGCACTTGTGTTAGTGTTGAAAAACCACTTTTCTCACTTGTGTTGGTGCAGGAAACCACTTTTGCACTTGTATTAGTGTGGAAAAACCACTTTTCGCACATGTGTTAGTGTTGAAAAACCACTTTTCGCACTTGTGTTGGTGCAGGAAACCACTTTTGCACTTGTATTAGAGTGGAAAAAACACTTTTCGCACTTGTGTTAGTGTTGAAAAACCACTTTTCGCACTTGTGTTAGTGTTGAAAAACCACTTTTCGCACTTGTGTTGGTGCAGGAAACCACTTTTGCACTTGTATTAGTGTGGAAAAAACACTTTTTGCACTTGTGATAGTGTTGAAAAACCACTTTTCGCACTTGTGTTAGTGTTGAAAAACCACTTTTCGCACTTGTGTTAGTGTTGAAAAACCACTTTTTGCACTTGTGTTAGCGTTGAAAAACCAATTTTCGCACTTGTGTTGGTGCAGGAAACCACTTTTGCACTTGTATTAGTGTGGAAAAAACACTTTTTGCACTTTTGATAGTGTTGAAAAACCACTTTTCGCACTTGTGTTAGTGTTGAAAAACCACTTTTCGCACTTGTGTTGGTGCAGGAAACCACTTTTGCACTTGTATTAGTGTGGAAAAAACACTTTTCGCACTTGTGTTAGTGTTGAAAAACCACTTTTCGCACTTGTGTTAGTGTTGAAAAACCACTTTTCGCACTTGTGTTGGTGCAGTAAACCTCTTTTGCACTTGTATTAGTGTGGAAAAAACACTTTCTGCACTTGTGATAGTGTTGAAAAACCACTTTTCGCACTTGTGTTAGTGTTGAAAAACCACTTTTCGCACTTGTGTTAGTGTTGAAAAACCACTTTTCTCACTTGTGTTGGTGCAGGAAACCACTTTTACACTTGTATTAGTGTGGAAAAAACACTTTTCGCACTTGTGTTAGTGTTGAAAAACCACTTTTCGCACTTGTGTTAGTGTTGAAAAACCACTTTTCGCACTTGTGTTGGTGCAGGAAACCACTTTTGCACTTGTATTAGTGTGGAAAAAACACTTTTCGAACTTGTGTTAGTGTTGAAAAACCACTTTTTGCACTTGTGTTAGTGTTGAAAAACCACTTTTCTCACTTGTGTTGGTGCAGGAAACCACTTTTGCACTTGTATTAGTGTGGAAAAAACACTTTTCGCACTTGTGTTAGTGCTGAAAAACCACTTTTCGCACTTGTGTTAGTGTTGAAAAACCACTTTTCGCACTTGTGTTAGTGTTGAAAAACCACTTTTCTCACTTGTGTTGGTGCAGGAAACCACTTTTGCACTTGTATTAGTGTGGAAAAAACACTTTTCGCACTTGTGATAGTGTTGAAAAACCACTTTTCGCACTTGTGTTAGTGTTGAAAAACCACTTTTCTCACTTGTGTTGGTGCAGGAAACCACTTTTGCACTTGTATTAGTGTGGAAAAAACACTTTTCACACTTGCGTTAGTGTTGAAAAACCACTTTTCGCACTTGTGTTAGTGTTGAAAAACCACTTTTCGCACTTGTGTTGGTGCAGGAAACCACTTTTGCACTTGCATTAGTGTGGAAAAAACACTTTTTGCACTTGTGATAGTGTTGAAAAACCACTTTTCGCACTTGTGTTGGTGCAGGAAACCACTTTTGCACTTGTATTAGTGTGGAAAAACCACTTTTCGCACTTGTGTTAGTGTTGAAAAACCACTTTTCGCACTTGTGTTAGTGTTGAAAAACCGCTTTTCGCACTTGTGTTAGTGTTGAAAAACCACTTTTCGCACTTGTGTTGGTGCAGGAAACCACTTTTGCACTTGTATTAGTGTGGAAAAAACACTTTTCGCACTTGTGTTAGTGTTGAAAAACCACTTTTCGCACTTGTGTTGAAAAACCACTTTTCTCACTTGTGTTGGTGCAGGAAACCACTTTTGCACTTGTATTAGTGTGGAAAAAACACTTTTCGCACTTGTGTTAGTGTTGAAAAACCACTTTTCGCACTTGTGTTAGTGTTGAAAAACCACTTTTCGCACTTGTGTTAGTGTTGAAAAACCACTTTTCTCACTTGTGTTGGTGCAGGAAACCACTTTTGCACTTGTATTAGTGTGGAAAAACCACTTTTCGCACATGTGTTAGTGTTGAAAAACCACTTTTCGCACTTGTGTTGGTGCAGGAAACCACTTTTGCACTTGTATTAGAGTGGAAAAAACACTTTTCGCACTTGTGTTAGTGTTGAAAAACCACTTTTCGCACTTGTGTTAGTGTTGAAAAACCACTTTTCGCACTTGTGTTGGTGCAGGAAACCACTTTTGCACTTGTATTAGTGTGGAAAAAACACTTTTTGCACTTGTGATAGTGTTGAAAAACCACTTTTCGCACTTGTGTTAGTGTTGAAAAACCACTTTTCGCACTTGTGTTGGTGCAGGAAACCACTTTTGCACTTGTATTAGTGTGGAAAAACCACTTTTTGCACTTGTGTTAGTGTTGAAAAACCACTTTTCGCACTTGTGTTAGTGTTGAAAAACCACTTTTCGCACTTGTGTTAGTGTTGAAAAACCACTTTTCGCACTTGTGTTGGTGCAGGAAACCACTTTTGCACTTGTATTAGTGTGGAAAAAACACTTTTCGCACTTGTGTTAGTGTTGAAAAACCACTTTTCGCACTTGTGTTAGTGTTGAAAAACCACTTTTCGCACTTGTGTTAGTGTTGAAAAACCACTTTTCTCACTTGTGTTGGTGCAGGAAACCACTTTTGCACTTGTATTAGTGTGGAAAAAACACTTTTCGCACTTGTGTTAGTGTTGAAAAACCACTTTTCGCACTTGTGTTAGTGTTGAAAAACCACTTTTCGCACTTGTGTTGGTGCAGGAAACCACTTTTGCACTTGTATTAGTGTGGAAAAAACACTTTTCGCACTTGTGTTAGTGTTGAAATACCACTTTTCGCACTTGTGTTAGTGTTGAAAAACCACTTTTCGCACTTGTGTTAGTGTTGAAAAACCACTTTTCGCACTTGTGTTAGTGTTGAAAAACCACTTTTCTCACTTGTGTTGGTGCTGGAAACCACTTTTGCACTTGTATTAGTGTGGAAAAAACACTTTTCGCACTTGTGATAGTGTTGAAAAACCACTTTTCGCACTTGTGTTAGTGTTGAAAAACCACTTTTCTCACTTGTGTTGGTGCAGGAAACCACTTTTGCACTTGTATTAGTGTGGAAAAAACACTTTTCACACTTGTGTTAGTGTTGAAAAACCACTTTTCGCACTTGTGTTAGTGTTGAAAAACCACTTTTCGCACTTGTGTTGGTGCAGGAAACCACTTTTGCACTTGTATTAGTGTGGAAAAAACACTTTTTGCACTTGTGATAGTGTTGAAAAACCACTTTTCGCACTTGTGTTAGTGTTGAAAAACCACTTTTCGCACTTGTGTTGGTGCAGGAAACCACTTTTGCACTTGTATTAGTGTGGAAAAACCACTTTTCGCACTTGTGTTAGTGTTGAAAAACCACTTTTCGCACTTGTGTTAGTGTTGAAAAACCACTTTTCGCACTTGTGTTAGTGTTGAAAAACCACTTTTCGCACTTGTGTTGGTGCAGGAAACCACTTTTGCACTTGTATTAGTGTGGAAAAAACACTTTTCGCACTTGTGTTAGTGTTGAAAAACCACATTTCGCACTTGTGTTAGTGTTGAAAAACCACTTTTCTCACTTGTGTTGGTGCAGGAAACCACTTTTGCACTTGTATTAGTGTGGAAAAAACACTTTTCGCACTTGTGTTAGTGTTGAAAAACCACTTTTCGCACTTGTGTTAGTGTTGAAAAACCACTTTTCGCACTTGTGTTAGTGTTGAAAAACCACTTTTCTCACTTGTGTTGGTGCAGGAAACCACTTTTACACTTGTATTAGTGTGGAAAAAACACTTTTCGCACTTGTGTTAGTGTTGAAAAACCACTTTTCGCACTTGTGTTAGTGTTGAAAAACCACTTTTCGCACTTGTGTTGGTGCAGGAAACCACTTTTGCACTTGTATTAGTGTGGAAAAAACACTTTTTGCACTTGTGATAGTGTTGAAAAACCACTTTTCGCACTTGTGTTAGTGTTGAAAAACCACTTTTCGCACTTGTGTTAGTGTTGAAAAACCACTTTTCGCACTTGTGTTGGTGCAGGAAACCACTTTTGCACTTGTATTAGTGTGGAAAAAACACTTTTTGCACTTTTGATAGTGTTGAAAAACCACTTTTCGCACTTGTGTTAGTGTTGAAAAACCACTTTTCGCACTTGTGTTGGTGCAGGAAACCACTTTTGCACTTGTATTAGTGTGGAAAAACCACTTTTCGCACATGTGTTAGTGTTGAAAAACCACTTTTCGCACTTGTGTTGGTGCAGGAAACCACTTTTGCACTTGTATTAGAGTGGAAAAAACACTTTTCGCACTTGTGTTAGTGTTGAAAAACCACTTTTCGCACTTGTGTTAGTGTTGAAAAACCACTTTTCGCACTTGTGTTGGTGCAGGAAACCACTTTTGCACTTGTATTAGTGTGGAAAAAACACTTTTTGCACTTGTGATAGTGTTGAAAAACACTTTTCGCACTTGTGTTAGTGTTGAAAAACCACTTTTCGCACTTGTGTTGGTGCAGGAAACCACTTTTGCACTTGTATTAGTGTGAAAAACCACTTTTTGCACTTGTGTTAGTGTTGAAAAACCACTTTTCGCACTTGTGTTAGTGTTGAAAAACCACTTTTCGCACTTGTGTTAGTGTTGAAAAACCACTTTTCGCACTTGTGTTGGTGCAGGAAACCACTTTTGCACTTGTATTAGTGTGGAAAAAACACTTTTCGCACTTGTGTTAGTGTTGAAAAACCACTTTTCGCACTTGTGTTAGTGTTGAAAAACCACTTTTCGCACTTGTGTTAGTGTTGAAAAACCACTTTTCTCACTTGTGTTGGTGCAGGAAACCACTTTTGCACTTGTATTAGTGTGGAAAAAACACTTTTCGCACTTGTGTTAGTGTTGAAAAACCACTTTTCGCAATTGTGTTAGTGTTGAAAAACCACTTTTCGCACTTGTGTTGGTGCAGGAAACCACTTTTGCACTTGTATTAGTGTGGAAAAAACAGTTTTTGCACTTGTGATAGTGTTGAAAAACCACTTTTCGCACTTGTGTTAGTGTTGAAAAACCACTTTTCGCACTTGTGTTAGTGTTGAAAAACCACTTTTCGCACTTGTGTTAGTGTTGAAAAACCACTTTTCGCACTTGTGTTGGTGCAGGAAACCACTTTTGCACTTGTATTAGTGTGGAAAAAACACTTTTTGCACTTATCATAGTGTTGAAAAACCACTTTTCGCACTTGTGTTAGTGTTGAAAACCACTTTTCGCACTTGTGTTGGTGCAGGAAACCACTTTTGCACTTGTATTAGTGTGGAAAAACCACTTTTCGCACTTGTGTTAGTGTTGAAAAACCACTTTTCGCACTTGTGTTAGTGTTGAAAAACCACTTTTCACACTTGTGTTAGTGTTGAAAAACCACTTTTCGCACTTGTGTTGGTGCAGGAAACCACTTTTGCACTTGTATTAGTGTGGAAAAAACACTTTTCTTACTTGTGTTAGTGTTGAAAAACCACTTTTCGCACTTGTGTTAGTGTTGAAAAACCACTTTTCGCACTTGTGTTGGTGCAGGAAACCACTTTTGCACTTGTATTAGTGTGGAAAAAACACTTTTTGCACTTGTGATAGTGTTGAAAAACTACTTTTCGCACTTGTGTTAGTGTTGAAAAACCACTTTTCGCACCTGTGTTGGTGCAGGAAACCACTTTTGCACTTGTATTAGTGTGGAAAAAACACTTTTTGCACTTGTGATATTGTTGAAAAACCACTTTTCGCACTTGTGTTAGTGTTGAAAAACCACTTTTCGCACTTGTGTTAGTGTTGAAAAAACACTTTTCGCACTTGTGTTGGTGCAGGAAACCACTTTTGCACTTGTATTAGTGTGGAAAAACCACTTTACGCACTTGTGTTAGTGTTAAAAAACCACTTTTCGCACTTGTGTTAGTGTTGAAAAACCACTTTTCGCACTTGTGTTAGTGTTGAAAAACCACTTTTCGCACTTGTGTTAGTGTTGAAAAACCACTTTTCGCACTTGTGTTGGTGCAGGAAACCACTTTTGCACTTGTATTAGTGTGGAAAAACCACTTTTTGCACTTGTGTTAGTGTTGAAAAACCACTTTTCGCACTTGTGTTAGTGTTGAAAAACCACTTTTCGCACTTGTGTTAGTGTTGAAAAACCACTTTTCGCACTTGTGTTGGTGCAGGAAACCACTTTTGCACTTGTATTAGTGTGGAAAAAACACTTTTCGCACTTGTGTTAGTGTTGAAAAACCACTTTTTGCACTTGTGTTAGTGTTGAAAAACCACTTTTCTCACTTGTGTTGGTGCAGGAAACCACTTTTGCACTTGTATTAGTGTGGAAAAAACACTTTTCGCACTTGTGATAGTGCTGAAAAACCACTTTTCGCACTTGTGTTAGTGTTGAAAAACCACTTTTCGCACTTGTGTTAGTGTTGAAAAACCACTTTTCTCACTTGTGTTGGTGCTGGAAACCACTTTTGCACTTGTATTAGTGTGGAAAAAACACTTTTCGCACTTGTGATAGTGTTGAAAAACCACTTTTCGCACTTGTGTTAATGTTGAAAAACCACTTTTCTCACTTGTGTTGGTGCAGGAAACCACTTTTGCACTTGTATTAGTGTGGAAAAAACACTTTTCACACTTGTGTTAGTGTTGAAAAACCACTTTTCGCACTTGTGTTAGTGTTGAAAAACCTCTTTTCGCACTTGTGTTGGTGCAGGAAACCACTTTTGCACTTGTATTAGTGTGGAAAAAACACTTTTCGCACTTGTGTTAGTGTTGAAAAACCACTTTTCGCACTTGTGTTAGTGTTGAAAAACCACTTTTCGCACTTGTGTTGGTGCAGGAAACCACTTTTGCACTTGTATTAGTGTGGAAAAAACACTTTTTGCACTTGTGATAGTGTTGAAAAACCACTTTTCGCACTTGTGTTAGTGTTGAAAAACCACTTTTCGCACTTGTGTTAGTGTTGAAAAACCACTTTTTGCACTTGTGTTAGCGTTGAAAAACCAATTTTCGCACTTGTGTTGGTGCAGGAAACCACTTTTGCACTTGTATTAGTGTGGAAAAAACACTTTTTGCACTTTTGATAGTGTTGAAAAACCACTTTTCGCACTTGTGTTAGTGTTGAAAAACCACTTTTCGCACTTGTGTTGGTGCAGGAAACCACTTTTGCACTTGTATTAGTGTGGAAAAAACACTTTTCGCACTTGTGTTAGTGTTGAAAAACCACTTTTCGCACTTGTGTTAGTGTTGAAAAACCACTTTTCGCACTTGTGTTGGTGCAGTAAACCTCTTTTGCACTTGTATTAGTGTGGAAAAAACACTTTCTGCACTTGTGATAGTGTTGAAAAACCACTTTTCGCACTTGTGTTAGTGTTGAAAAACCACTTTTCGCACTTGTGTTAGTGTTGAAAAACCACTTTTCTCACTTGTGTTGGTGCAGGAAACCACTTTTACACTTGTATTAGTGTGGAAAAAACACTTTTCGCACTTGTGTTAGTGTTGAAAAACCACTTTTCGCACTTGTGTTAGTGTTGAAAAACCACTTTTCGCACTTGTGTTGGTGCAGGAAACCACTTTTGCACTTGTATTAGTGTGGAAAAAACACTTTTCGAACTTGTGTTAGTGTTGAAAAACCACTTTTTGCACTTGTGTTAGTGTTGAAAAACCACTTTTCTCACTTGTGTTGGTGCAGGAAACCACTTTTGCACTTGTATTAGTGTGGAAAAAACACTTTTCGCACTTGTGTTAGTGCTGAAAAACCACTTTTCGCACTTGTGTTAGTGTTGAAAAACCACTTTTCGCACTTGTGTTAGTGTTGAAAAACCACTTTTCTCACTTGTGTTGGTGCAGGAAACCACTTTTGCACTTGTATTAGTGTGGAAAAAACACTTTTCGCACTTGTGATAGTGTTGAAAAACCACTTTTCGCACTTGTGTTAGTGTTGAAAAACCACTTTTCTCACTTGTGTTGGTGCAGGAAACCACTTTTGCACTTGTATTAGTGTGGAAAAAACACTTTTCACACTTGCGTTAGTGTTGAAAAACCACTTTTCGCACTTGTGTTAGTGTTGAAAAACCACTTTTCGCACTTGTGTTGGTGCAGGAAACCACTTTTGCACTTGCATTAGTGTGGAAAAAACACTTTTTGCACTTGTGATAGTGTTGAAAAACCACTTTTCGCACTTGTGTTGGTGCAGGAAACCACTTTTGCACTTGTATTAGTGTGGAAAAACCACTTTTCGCACTTGTGTTAGTGTTGAAAAACCACTTTTCGCACTTGTGTTAGTGTTGAAAAACCGCTTTTCGCACTTGTGTTAGTGTTGAAAAACCACTTTTCGCACTTGTGTTGGTGCAGGAAACCACTTTTGCACTTGTATTAGTGTGGAAAAAACACTTTTCGCACTTGTGTTAGTGTTGAAAAACCACTTTTCGCACTTGTGTTGAAAAACCACTTTTCTCACTTGTGTTGGTGCAGGAAACCACTTTTGCACTTGTATTAGTGTGGAAAAAACACTTTTCGCACTTGTGTTAGTGTTGAAAAACCACTTTTCGCACTTGTGTTAGTGTTGAAAAACCACTTTTCGCACTTGTGTTAGTGTTGAAAAACCACTTTTCGCACTTGTGTTAGTGTTGAAAAACCACTTTTCTCACTTGTGTTGGTGCAGGAAACCACTTTTGCACTTGTATTAGTGTGGAAAAAACACTTTTCACACTTGCGTTAGTGTTGAAAAACCACTTTTCGCACTTGTGTTAGTGTTGAAAAACCACTTTTCGCACTTGTGTTGGTGCAGGAAACCACTTTTGCACTTGCATTAGTGTGGAAAAAACACTTTTTGCACTTGTGATAGTGTTGAAAAACCACTTTTCGCACTTGTGTTGGTGCAGGAAACCACTTTTGCACTTGTATTAGTGTGGAAAAACCACTTTTCGCACTTGTGTTAGTGTTGAAAAACCACTTTTCGCACTTGTGTTAGTGTTGAAAAACCGCTTTTCGCACTTGTGTTAGTGTTGAAAAACCACTTTTCGCACTTGTGTTGGTGCAGGAAACCACTTTTGCACTTGTATTAGTGTGGAAAAAACACTTTTCGCACTTGTGTTAGTGTTGAAAAACCACTTTTCGCACTTGTGTTGAAAAACCACTTTTCTCACTTGTGTTGGTGCAGGAAACCACTTTTGCACTTGTATTAGTGTGGAAAAAACACTTTTCGCACTTGTGTTAGTGTTGAAAAACCACTTTTCGCACTTGTGTTAGTGTTGAAAAACCACTTTTCGCACTTGTGTTAGTGTTGAAAAACCACTTTTCTCACTTGTGTTGGTGCAGGAAACCACTTTTGCACTTGTATTAGTGTGGAAAAACCACTTTTCGCACATGTGTTAGTGTTGAAAAACCACTTTTCGCACTTGTGTTGGTGCAGGAAACCACTTTTGCATTTGTATTAGTGTGGAAAAACCACTTTTCGCACTTGTGTTAGTGTTGAAAAACCACTTTTCGCACTTGTGTTGGTGCAGGAAACCACTTTTGCATTTGTATTAGTGTGGAAAAACCACTTTTCGCACTTGTGTTAGTGTTGAAAAACCACTTTTCGCACTTGTGTTAGTGTTGAAAAACCACTTTTCGCACTTGTGTTGGTGCAGGAAACCACTTTTGCACTTATATTACTGTGGAAAAACCACTTTTCGCACTTGTGTTGGTGTTGAAAAACCACTTTTTGCACTTGTGTTAGTGTTGAAAAACCACTTTTCGCACTTGTGTTAGTGTTGAAAAACCACTTTTCGCACTTGTGTTGGTGCAGGAAACCACTTTTGCACTTGTATTAGTGTGGAAAAAATACTTTTCGCACTTGTGTTAGTGTTGAAAAACCACTTTTCGCACTTGTGTTAGTGTTGAAAAACCACTTTTCGCACTTGTGTTGGTGCAGGAAACCACTTTTGCACTTGTATTAGTGTGGAAAAAACACTTTTTGCACTTGTGATAGTGTTGAAAAACCACTTTTCTTACTTGTGTTAGTGTTGAAAAACCACTTTTCGCACTTGTGTTAGTGTTGAAAAACCACTTTTCGCACTTGTGTTGGTGCAGGAAACCACTTTTGCACTTGTATTAGTGTGGAAAAACCACTTTTCGCACTTGTGTTAGTGTTGAAAAACCACTTTTCGCACTTGTGTTAGTGTTGAAAAACCACTTTTCGCACTTGTGTTAGTGTTGAAAAACCACTTTTCGCACTTGTGTTGGTGCAGGAAACCACTTTTGCACTTGTATTAGTGTGGAAAAAACACTTTTCGCACTTGTGTTAGTGTTGAAAAACCACTTTTCGCACTTGTGTTAGTGTTGAAAAACCACTTTTCTCACTTGTGTTGGTCTAGGAAACCACTTTTGCACTTGTATTAGTGTGGAAAAAACACTTTTCACACTTGTGATAGTGTTGAAAAACCACTTTTCGCACTTGTGTTAGTGTTGAAAAACCACTTTTCTCACTTGTGTTGGTGCAGGAAACCACTTTTGCACTTGTATTAGTGTGGAAAAAACACTTTTCACACTTGCGTTAGTATTGAAAAACCACTTTTCGCACTTGTGTTAGTGTTGAAAAACCACTTTTCGCACTTGTGTTGGTGCAGGAAACCACTTTTGCACTTGTATTAGTGTGGAAAAAACACTTTTTGCACTTGTGATAGTGTTGAAAAACCACTTTTCGCACTTGTGTTAGTGTTGAAAAACCACTTTTCGCACTTGTGTTGGTGCAGGAAACCACTTTTGCACTTGTATTAGTGTGGAAAAACCACTTTTCGCACTTGTCTTAGTGTTGAAAAACCACTTTTCGCACTTGTGTTAGTGTTGAAAAACCACTTTTCGCACTTGTGTTAGTGTTGAAAAACTACTTTTCGCACTTGTGTTGGTGCAGGAAACCACTTTTGCACTTGTATTAGTGTGGAAAAAACACTTTTCGCACTTGTGTTAGTGTTGAAAAACCACTTTTCGCACTTGTGTTAGTGTTGAAAAACCACTTTTCGCACTTGCGTTGGTGCAGGAAACCACTTTTGCACTTGTATTAGTGTGGAAAAACCACTTTTCGCACTTGTGTTAGTGTTGAAAAAACCACTTTTCGCACTTGTGTTAGTGTTGAAAAACCACTTTTCGCACTTGTGTTAGTGTTGAAAAACCACTTTTCGCACTTGTGTTGGTGCAGGAAACCACTTTTGCACTTGTATTAGTGTGGAAAAAACACTTTTCGCACTTGTGTTAGTGTTGAAAAACCACTTTTCGCACTTGTGTTAGTGTTGAAAAACCACTTTTCTCACTTGTGTTGGTGCAGGAAACCACTTTTGCACTTGTATTAGTGTGGAAAAAACACTTTTCGCACTTGTGTTAGTGTTGAAAAATCACTTTTCGCACTTGTGTTTATGTTGAAAAACCACTTTTCGCACTTGTGTTGGTGCAGGAAACCACTTTTGCACTTGTATTAGTGTGGAAAAAACACTTTTTGCACTTGTGATAGTGTTGAAAAACCACTTTTCGCACTTGTGTTAGTGTTGAAAAACCACTTTTCGCACTTGTGTTGGTGCAGGAAACCACTTTTGCACTTGTATTAGTGTGGAAAAACCACTTTTCGCACTTGTCTTAGTGTTGAAAAACCACTTTTCGCACTTGTGTTAGTGTTGAAAAACCACTTTTCGCACTTGTGTTAGTGTTGAAAAACTACTTTTCGCAATTGTGTTGGTGCAGGAAACCACTTTTGCACTTGTATTAGTGTGGAAAAAACACTTTTCGCACTTGTGTTAGTGTTGAAAAACCACTTTTCGCACTTGTGTTAGTGTTGAAAAACCACTTTTCGCACTTGTGTTAGTGTTGAAAAACCACTTTTCGCACTTGCGTTGGTGCAGGAAACCACTTTTGCACTTGTATTAGTGTGGAAAAACCACTTTTCGCACTTGTGTTAGTGTTGAAAAACCACTTTTCGCACTTGTGTTAGTGTTGAAAAACCACTTTTCGCACTTGTGTTAGTGTTGAAAAAACACTTTTCGCACTTGTGTTGGTGCAGGAAACCACTTTTGCATTTGTATTAGTGTGGAAAAAACACTTTTCGCACTTGTGTTAGTGTTGAAAAACCACTTTTCGCACTTGTGTTAGTGTTGAAAAACCACTTTTCTCACTTGTGTTGGTGCAGGAAACCACTTTTGCACTTGTATTAGTGTGGAATAAACACTTTTCGCACTTGTGTTAGTGTTGAAAAACCACTTTTCGCACTTGTGTTAGTGTTGAAAAACCACTTTTCGCACTTGTGTTGGTGCAGGAAACCACTTTTGCACTTGTATTAGTGTGGAAAAAACACTTTTCGCACTTGTGTTAGTGTTGAAAAACCACTTTTCGCACTTGTGTTAGTGTTGAAAAACCACTTTTCTCACTTGTGTTGGTCTAGGAAACCACTTTTGCACTTGTATTAGTGTGGAAAAAACACTTTTCACACTTGTGATAGTGTTGAAAAACCACTTTTCGCACTTGTGTTAGTGTTGAAAAACCACTTTTCTCACTTGTGTTGGTGCAGGAAACCACTTTTGCACTTGTATTAGTGTGGAAAAAACACTTTTCACACTTGCGTTAGTGTTGAAAAACCACTTTTCGCACTTGTGTTAGTGTTGAAAAACCACTTTTCGCACTTGTGTTGGTGCAGGAAACCACTTTTGCACTTGTATTAGTGTGGAAAAAACACTTTTTGCACTTGTGATAGTGTTGAAAAACCACTTTTCGCACTTGTGTTAGTGTTGAAAAACCACTTTTCACACTTGTGTTGGTGCAGGAAACCACTTTTGCACTTGTATTAGTGTGGAAAAACCACTTTTCGCACTTGTCTTAGTGTTGAAAAACCACTTTTCGCACTTGTGTTAGTGTTGAAAAACCACTTTTTGCACTTGTGTTAGTGTTGAAAAACTACTTTTCGCACTTGTGTTGGTGCAGGAAACCACTTTTGCACTTGTATTAGTGTGGAAAAAACACTTTTCGCACTTGTGTTAGTGTTGAAAAACCACTTTTCGCACTTGTGTTAGTGTTGAAAAACCATTTTTCGCACTTGTGTTGGTGCAGGAAACCACTTTTGCACTTGTATTAGTGTGGAAAAAACACTTTTCGCACTTGTGTTAGTGTTGATAAACCACTTTTCGCACTTGTGTTAGTGTTGAAAAACCACTTTTCGCACTTGTGTTGGTGCAGGAAACCACTTTTGCACTTGTATTAGTGTGGAAAAAACACTTTTTGCACTTGTGATAGTGTTGAAAAACCACTTTTCGCACTTGTGTTGGTGTTGAAAAACCACTTTTCGCACTTGTGTTGGTGCAGGAAACCACTTTTGCACTTGTATTAGTGTGGAAAAACCACTTTTCGCACTTGTGTTAGTGTTGAAAAACCACTTTTCGCACTTGTGTTAGTGTTGAAAAACCACTTTTCGCACTTGTGTTAGTGTTGAAAAACCACTTTTCGCACTTGTGTTGGTGCAGGAAACCACTTTTGCACTTGTATTAGTGTGGAAAAAACACTTTTCTTACTTGTGTTAGTGTTGAAAAACCACTTTTCGCACTTGTGTTAGTGTTGAAAAACCACTTTTCGCACTTGTGTTGGTGCAGGAAACCACTTTTGCACTTGTATTAGTGTGGAAAAAACACTTTTTGCACTTGTGATAGTGTTGAAAAACCACTTTTCGCACTTGTGTTACTGTTGAAAAACCACTTTTCGCACCTGTGTTGGTGCAGGAAACCACTTTTGCACTTGTATTAGTGTGGAAAAAACACTTTTTGCACTTGTGATATTGTTGAAAAACCACTTTTCGCACTTGTGTTAGTGTGAAAAACCACTTTTCGCACTTGTGTTAGTGTTGAAAAAACACTTTTCGCACTTGTATTGGTGCAGGAAACCACTTTTGCACTTGTATTAGTGTGGAAAAACCACTTTTCGCACTTGTGTTAGTGTGAAAAAACCACTTTTCGCACTTGTGTTAGTGTTGAAAAACCAATTTTCACACTTGTGTTAGTGTTGAAAAACCACTTTTCGCACTTGTGTTAGTGTTGAAAAACCACTTTTTCGCACTTGTGTTAGTGTTGAAAAACCACTTTTCGCACTTGTGTTGGTGCAGGAAACCACTTTTGCACTTGTATTAGTGTGGAAAAACCACTTTTCGCACTTGTGTTAGTGTTGAAAAATCACTTTTCGCACTTGTGTTTATGTTGAAAAACCACTTTTCGCACTTGTGTTGGTGCAGGAAACCACTTTTGCACTTGTATTAGTGTGGAAAAAACACTTTTTGCACTTGTGATAGTGTTGAAAAACCACTTTTCGCACTTGTGTTGGTGCAGGCAACCACTTTTGCACTTGTATTAGTGTGGAAAAAACACTTTTTGCACTTGTGATAGTGTTGAAAAACCACTTTTCGCACTTGTGTTGTTGTTGAAAAACCACTTTTCGCACTTGTGTTGGTGCAGGAAACCACTTTTGCACTTGTATTAGTGTGGAAAAACCACTTTTCGCACTTGTGTTAGTGTTGAAAAACCACTTTTCGCACTTGTGTTAGTGTTGAAAAACCACTTTTCGCACTTGTGTTAGTGTTGAAAAACCACTTTTTGCACTTGTGTTAGTGTTGAAAAACCACTTTTCGCACTTGTGTTAGTGTTGAAAAACCACTTTTCGCACTTGTGTTGGTGCAGGAAACCACTTTTGCACTTGTATTAGTGTGGAAAAAATACTTTTCGCACTTGTGTTAGTGTTGAAAAACCACTTTTCGCACCTGTGTTGGTGCAGGAAACCACTTTTGCACTTATATTACTGTGGAAAAACCACTTTTCGCACTTGTGTTAGTGTTGAAAAACCACTTTTTGCACTTGTGTTAGTGTTGAAAAACCACTTTTCGCACTTGTGTTAGTGTTGAAAAACCACTTTTCGCACTTGTGTTGGTGCAGGAAACCACTTTTGCACTTGTATTAGTGTGGAAACAATACTTTTCGCACTTGTGTTAGTGTTGAAAAACCACTTTTCGCACTTGTGTTAGTGTTGAAAAACCACTTTTCGCACTTGTGTTGGTGCAGGAAACCACTTTTGCACTTGTATTAGTGTGGAAAAAACACTTTTTGCACTTGTGATAGTGTTGAAAAACCACTTTTCTTACTTGTGTTAGTGTTGAAAAACCACTTTTCGCACTTGTGTTAGTGTTGAAAAACCACTTTTCGCACTTGTGTTGGTGCAGGAAACCACTTTTGCACTTGTATTAGTGTGGAAAAACCACTTTTCGCACTTGTGTTAGTGTTGAAAAACCACTTTTCGCACTTGTGTTAGTGTTGAAAAACCACTTTTCGCACTTGTGTTAGTGTTGAAAAACCACTTTTCGCACTTGTGTTGGTGCAGGAAACCACTTTTGCACTTGTATTAGTGTGGAAAAAACACTTTTCGCACTTGTGTTAGTGTTGAAAAACCACTTTTCGCACTTGTGTTAGTGTTGAAAAACCACTTTTCTCACTTGTGTTGGTCTAGGAAACCACTTTTGCACTTGTATTAGTGTGGAAAAAACACTTTTCACACTTGTGATAGTGTTGAAAAACCACTTTTCGCACTTGTGTTAGTGTTGAAAAACCACTTTTCTCACTTGTGTTGGTGCAGGAAACCACTTTTGCACTTGTATTAGTGTGGAAAAAACACTTTTCACACTTGCGTTAGTGTTGAAAAACCACTTTTCGCACTTGTGTTAGTGTTGAAAAACCACTTTTCACACTTGTGTTGGTGCAGGAAACCACTTTTGCACTTGTATTAGTGTGGAAAAAACACTTTTTGCACTTGTGATAGTGTTGAAAAACCACTTTTCGCACTTGTGTTAGTGTTGAAAAACCACTTTTCGCACTTGTGTTGGTGCAGGAAACCACTTTTGCACTTGTATTAGTGTGGAAAAACCACTTTTCGCACTTGTCTTAGTGTTGAAAAACCACTTTTCGCACTTGTGTTAGTGTTGAAAAACCACTTTTCGCACTTGTGTTAGTGTTGAAAAACTACTTTTCGCACTTGTGTTGGTGCAGGAAACCACTTTTGCACTTGTATTAGTGTGGAAAAAACACTTTTCGCACTTGTGTTAGTGTTGAAAAACCACTTTTCGCACTTGTATTACTGTGGAAAAACCACTTTTCGCACTTGTGTTAGTGCTGAAAAAACACTTTTCGCACTTGTGTTAGTGGTGAAAAACCACTTTTCGCACTTGTGTTGGTGCAGGAAACCACTTTTACACTTGCATTAGTGTGGAAAAAACACTTTTTGCACTTGTGATAGTGTTGAAAAACCACTTTTCGCACTTATGTTAGTGTTTAAAAACCACTTTTCGCACTTGGGTTAGTGTTGAAAAACCACTTTTCGCACTTGTGTTGGTGCAGGAAACCACTTTTGCACTTGTATTAGTGTGGAAAAAACACTTTTCGCACTTGTGTTAGTGTTGAAAAACCACTTTTCGCACTTGTGTTAGTGTTGAAAAACCACTTTTCGCACTTGTGTTGGTGCAGGAAACCACTTTTGCACTTGTATTAGTGTGGAAAAAACACTTTTTGCACTTGTGATAGTGTTGAAAAACCACTTTTCGCACTTGTGTTAGTGTTGAAAAACAACTTTTCGCACTTGTGTTGGTGCAGGAAACCACTTTTGCACTTGTATTAGTGTGGAAAAAACACTTTTTGCACTTGTGATAGTGTTGAAAAACCACTTTTCGCACTTGTGTTAGTGTTGAAAAACCACTTTTCGCACTTGTGTTAGTGCAGGAAACCACTTTTGCACTTGTATTAGTGTGGAAAAACCACTTTTCGCACTTGTGTTAGTGTTGAAAAACCACTTTTCGCACTTGTGTTAGTGTTGAAAAACCACTTTTCGCACTTGTGTTAGTGTTGAAAAACCACTTTTTCGCACTTGTGTTAGTGTTGAAAAACCACTTTTCGCACTTGTGTTGGTGCAGGAAACCACTTTTGCACTTGTATTAGTGTGGAAAAACCACTTTTCGCACTTGTGTTAGTGTTGAAAAACCACTTTTCGCACTTGTGTTGGTGCAGGAAACCACTTTTGCACTTGCATTAGTGTGGCAAAACCACTTTTCGCACTTGTGTTAGTGTTGAAAAACCACTTTTCGCACTTGTGTTAGTGTTGAAAAACCACTTTTCGCACTTGTGATGGTGCAGGAAACCACTTTTGCACTTGTATTAGTGTGGAAAAAACACTTTTTGCACTTGTGATAGTGTTGAAAAACCACTTTTCGCACTTGTGTTGGTGCAGGAAACCACTTTTGCACTTGTATTAGTGTGGAAAAACCACTTTTTGCACTTGTGTTAGTGTTGAAAAACCACATTTCGCACTTGTGTTGGTGCAGGAAACCACTTTTGCACTTGTATTAGTGTGGAAAAAACACTTTTCGCACTTGTGTTAGTGTTGAAAAACCACTTTTCGCACTTGTGTTTGTGTTGAAAAACCACTTTTCGCACTTGTGTTAGTGTTGAAAAACCACTTTTCGCACTTGTGTTGGTGTTGAAAAACCACTTTTCGCACTTGTGTTAGTGTTGAAAAACCACTTTTCGCACTTGTGTTAGTGTTGAAAAACCACTTTTCGCACTTGTGTTGGTGCAGGAAACCAGTTTTGCACTTGTATTAGTGTGGAAAAACCACTTTTTGCACTTGTGTTAGTGTTGAAAATCCACTTTTCGCACTTGTGTTGGTGCAGGAAACCACTTTTGCACTTGTATTAGTGTGGAAAAAACACTTTTTGCACTTGTGATAGTGTTGAAAAACCACTTTTTGCACTTGTGTTATTGTTGAAAAACCACTTTTCGCACTTGTGTTGGTGCAAGAAACCACTTTTGCACTTGTATTAATGTGCAAAAACCACTTTTCGCACTTGTGTTAGTGTTGAAAATCCACTTTTCGCACTTGTGTTAGTGTTGAAAAACGACTTTTCGCACTTGTGTTGGTGCAGGAAACCACTTTTGCACTTGTATTAGTGTGGAAAAAACACTTTTTGCACTTGTGTTAGTGTTGAAAAACCACTTTTCGCACTTGTGTTAGTGTTGAAATACCACTTTTCGCACTTGTGTTGGTGCAGGAAACCACTTTTGCACTTGTATTAGTGTGGAAAAAACACTTTTTGCACTTGTGATAGTGTTGAAAAAACACTTTTCGCACTTGTGTTAGTGTTGAAAAACCACTTTTCGCACTTGTGTTGGTGCAGGAAACCACTTTTGCACTTGTATTAGTGTGGAAAAACCACTTTTTGCACTTGTGTTAGTGTTGAAAAACCACTTTTCGCACTTGTGTTAGTGTTGAAAAACCACTTTTCGCACTTGTGTTAGTGTTGAAAAACCACTTTTCGCACTTGTGTTGGTGCAGGAAACCACTTTTGCACTTGTATTAGTGTGGAAAAACCACTTTTCGCACTTGTCTTAGTGTTGAAAAACCACTTTTCGCACTTGTGTTAGTGTTGAAAAACCACTTTTCGCACTTGTGTTAGTGTTGAAAAACTACTTTTCGCACTTGTGTTGGTGCAGGAAACCACTTTTGCACTTGTATTAGTGTGGAAAAAACACTTTTCGCACTTGTGTTAGTGTTGAAAAACCACTTTTCGCACTTGTATTACTGTGGAAAAACCACTTTTCGCACTTGTGTTAGTGCTGAAAAAACACTTTTCGCACTTGTGTTAGTGGTGAAAAACCACTTTTCGCACTTGTGTTGGTGCAGGAAACCACTTTTGCACTTGCATTAGTGTGGAAAAAACACTTTTTGCACTTGTGATAGTGTTGAAAAACCACTTTTCGCACTTATGTTAGTGTTTAAAAACCACTTTTCGCACTTGGGTTAGTGTTGAAAAACCACTTTTCGCACTTGTGTTGGTGCAGGAAACCACTTTTGCACTTGTATTAGTGTGGAAAAAACACTTTTCGCACTTGTGTTAGTGTTGAAAAACCACTTTTCGCACTTGTGTTAGTGTTGAAAAACCACTTTTCGCACTTGTGTTGGTGCAGGAAACCACTTTTGCACTTGTATTAGTGTGGAAAAAACACTTTTTGCACTTGTGATAGTGTTGAAAAACCACTTTTCGCACTTGTGTTAGTGTTGAAAAACAACTTTTCGCACTTGTGTTGGTGCAGGAAACCACTTTTGCACTTGTATTAGTGTGGAAAAAACACTTTTTGCACTTGTGATAGTGTTGAAAAACCACTTTTCGCACTTGTGTTAGTGTTGAAAAACCACTTTTCGCACTTGTGTTAGTGCAGGAAACCACTTTTGCACTTGTATTAGTGTGGAAAAACCACTTTTCGCACTTGTGTTAGTGTTGAAAAACCACTTTTCGCACTTGTGTTAGTGTTGAAAAACCACTTTTCGCACTTGTGTTAGTGTTGAAAAACCACTTTTTCGCACTTGTGTTAGTGTTGAAAAACCACTTTTCGCACTTGTGTTGGTGCAGGAAACCACTTTTGCACTTGTATTAGTGTGGAAAAACCACTTTTCGCACTTGTGTTAGTGTTGAAAAACCACTTTTCGCACTTGTGTTGGTGCAGGAAACCACTTTTGCACTTGCATTAGTGTGGCAAAACCACTTTTCGCACTTGTGTTAGTGTTGAAAAACCACTTTTCGCACTTGTGTTAGTGTTGAAAAACCACTTTTCGCACTTGTGATGGTGCAGGAAACCACTTTTGCACTTGTATTAGTGTGGAAAAAACACTTTTTGCACTTGTGATAGTGTTGAAAAACCACTTTTCGCACTTGTGTTGGTGCAGGAAACCACTTTTGCACTTGTATTAGTGTGGAAAAACCACTTTTTGCACTTGTGTTAGTGTTGAAAAACCACATTTCGCACTTGTGTTGGTGCAGGAAACCACTTTTGCACTTGTATTAGTGTGGAAAAAACACTTTTCGCACTTGTGTTAGTGTTGAAAAACCACTTTTCGCACTTGTGTTTGTGTTGAAAAACCACTTTTCGCACTTGTGTTAGTGTTGAAAAACCACTTTTCGCACTTGTGTTGGTGTTGAAAAACCACTTTTCGCACTTGTGTTAGTGTTGAAAAACCACTTTTCGCACTTGTGTTAGTGTTGAAAAACCACTTTTCGCACTTGTGTTGGTGCAGGAAACCAGTTTTGCACTTGTATTAGTGTGGAAAAACCACTTTTTGCACTTGTGTTAGTGTTGAAAATCCACTTTTCGCACTTGTGTTGGTGCAGGAAACCACTTTTGCACTTGTATTAGTGTGGAAAAAACACTTTTTGCACTTGTGATAGTGTTGAAAAACCACTTTTTGCACTTGTGTTATTGTTGAAAAACCACTTTTCGCACTTGTGTTGGTGCAAGAAACCACTTTTGCACTTGTATTAATGTGCAAAAACCACTTTTCGCACTTGTGTTAGTGTTGAAAATCCACTTTTCGCACTTGTGTTAGTGTTGAAAAACGACTTTTCGCACTTGTGTTGGTGCAGGAAACCACTTTTGCACTTGTATTAGTGTGGAAAAAACACTTTTTGCACTTGTGTTAGTGTTGAAAAACCACTTTTCGCACTTGTGTTAGTGTTGAAATACCACTTTTCGCACTTGTGTTGGTGCAGGAAACCACTTTTGCACTTGTATTAGTGTGGAAAAAACACTTTTTGCACTTGTGATAGTGTTGAAAAAACACTTTTCGCACTTGTGTTAGTGTTGAAAAACCACTTTTCGCACTTGTGTTGGTGCAGGAAACCACTTTTGCACTTGTATTAGTGTGGAAAAACCACTTTTTGCACTTGTGTTAGTGTTGAAAAACCACTTTTCGCACTTGTGTTAGTGTTGAAAAACCACTTTTCGCACTTGTGTTAGTGTTGAAAAACCACTTTTCGCACTTGTGTTGGTGCAGGAAACCACTTTTGCACTTGTATTAGTGTGGAAAAAACAATTTTCGCACTTGTGTTAGTGCTGAAAAACCACTTTTCGCACTTGTGTTAGTGTTGAAAAACCACTTTTCGCACTTGTGTTGGTGCAGGAAACCACTTTTGCACTTGTATTAGTGTGGAAAAAACATTTTTTGCACTTGTGATAGTGTTGAAAAACCACTTTTTGCACTTGTGTTAGTGTTGAAAAACCACTTTTCGCACTTGTGTTGGTGCAGGAAACCACTTTTGCACTTGTATTAGTGTGGAAAAACCACTTTTCGCACTTGTGTTAGTGTTGAAAAACCACTTTTCGCACTTGTGTTAGTGTTGAAAAACCACTTTTCGCACTTGTGTTAGTGTTGAAAAACCACTTTTCGCACTTGTGTTGGTGCAGGAAACCACTTTTGCACTTGTATTAGTGTGGAAAAAACACTTTTCTTACCTGTGTTAGTGTTGAAAAACCACCTTTCGCACTTGTGTTAGTGTTGAAAAACCACTTTTCGTACTTGTGTTGGTGCAGGAAACCACTTTTGCACTTGTATTAGTGTGGAAAAACACTTTTTGCACTTGTGATAGTGTTGAAAAACCACTTTTCGCACTTGTGTTAGTGTTGAAAAACCACTTTTCGCACTTGTGTTGGTGCAGGAAACCACTTTTGCACTTGTATTAGTGTGGAAAAACACTTTTTGCACTTGTGATAGTGTTGAAAAACCACTTTTCGCACTTGTGTTAGTGTTGAAAAACCACTTTTCGCACTTGTGTTAGTGTTGAAAAACCACTTTTCGCACTTGTGCTAGTGTTGAAAAACCACATTTTCGCACTTGTGTTAGTGTTGAAAAACCACTTTTCGCACTTGTGTTGGTGCAAGAAACCACTTTTGCACTTGTATTAGTGTTGAAAAACCACTTTTCGCACTTTTGTTGGTGCAGGAAACCACTTTTGCACGTGCATTAGTGTGGAAAAAACACTTTTTGCACTTGTGTAGTGTTGAAAAACCACTTTTCGCACTTGTGTTAGTGTTGAAAATCCACTTTTCGCACTTGTGTTGGTGCAGGAAACCACTTTTGCACTTATATTACTGTGGAAAAACCACTTTTCGCACTTGTGGTAGTGCTGAAAAAACACTTTTCGCACTTGTGTTAGTGGTGAAAAACCACTTTTCGCACTTGTGTTGGTGCAGGAAACCACTTTTGCACTTGTATTAGTGTGGAAAAAACACTTTTTGCACTTGTTATAGTGTTGAAAAACCACTTTTCGCACTTGTGTTAGTGTTTAAAAAACACTTTTCGCACTTGGGTTAGTGTTGAAAAACCACTTTTCGCACTTGTGTTGGTGCAGGAAACCACTTTTGCACTTGTATTAGTGTGGAAAAAACACTTTTCGCACTTGTGTTAGTGTTGAAAAACCACTTTTCGCACTTGTGTTAGTGTTGAAAAACCACTTTTCGCACTTGTTTTGGTGCAGGAAACCACTTTTGCACTTGTATTAGTGTGGAAAAAACACTTTTTGCACTTGTGTTAGTGTTGAAAAACCACCTTTCGCACTTGTGTTAGTGTTGAAAAACCACTTTTCGCACTTGTGTTGGTGCAGGAAACCACTTTTGCACTTGTATTAGTGTGGAAAAAACACTTTTTGCACTTATGATAGTGTTGAAAAACCACTTTTCGCACTTGTGTTAGTGTTGAAAAACCCCTTTTCGCACTTGTGTTGGTGCAGGAAACCACTTTTGCACTTGTATTAGTGTGGATAAACCACTTTTCGCACTTGTGTTAGTGTTGAAAAACCACTTTTCGCACTTGTGTTAGTGTTGAAAAACCACTTTTCGCACTTGTGTTAGTGTTGAAAAACCACTTTTCGCACTTGTGTTAGTGTTGAAAAACCACTTTTCGCACTTGTGCTAGTGTTGAAAAACCACATTTTCGCACTTGTGTTAGTGTTGAAAAACCACTTTTCGCACTTGTGTTGGTGCAGGAAACCACTTTTGCACTTGTATTAGTGTTGAAAAACCACTTTTCGCACTTTTGTTGGTGCAGGAAACCACTTTTGCACGTGTATTAGTGTGGAAAAAACACTTTTTGCACTTGTGTAGTGTTGAAAAACCACTTTTCGCACTTGTGTTTGTGTTGAAAATCCACTTTTCGCACTTGTGTTGGTGCAGGAAACCACTTTTGCACTTATATTACTGTGGAAAAACCACTTTTCGCACTTGTGGTAGTGCTGAAAAAACACTTTTCGCACTTGTGTTAGTGGTGAAAAACCACTTTTCGCACTTGTGTTGGTGCAGGAAACCACTTTTGCACTTGTATTAGTGTGGAAAAAACACTTTTTGCACTTGTGATAGTGTTGAAAAACCACTTTTCGCACTTGTGTTAGTGTTTAAAAACCACTTTTCGCACTTGGGTTAGTGTTGAAAAACCACTTTTCGCACTTGTGTTGGTGCAGGAAACCACTTTTGCACTTGTATTAGTGTGGAAAAAACACTTTTCGCACTTGTGTTAGTGTTGAAAAACCACTTTTCGCACTTGTGTTAGTGTTGAAAAACCACTTTTCGCACTTGTGTTGGTGCAGGAAACCACTTTTGCACTTGTATTAGTGTGGAAAAAACACTTTTTGCACTTGTGTTAGTGTTGAAAAACCACCTTTCGCACTTGTGTTAGTGTTGAAAAACCACTTTTCGCACTTGTGTTGGTGCAGGAAACCACTTTTGCACTTGTATTAGTGTGGAAAAAACACTTTTTGCACTTGTGATAGTGTTGAAAAACCACTTTTCGCACTTGTGTTAGTGTTGAAAAACCACTTTTCGCACTTGTGTTGGTGCAGGAAACCACTTTTGCACTTGTATTAGTGTGGAAAAAACACTTTTTGCACTTGTGATAGTGTTGAAAAACGACTTTTCGCACTTGTGTTAGTGTTGAAAAACCACTTTTCGCACTTGTGTTGGTGTTGAAAAACCACTTTTCGCACTTGTGTTAGTGTTGAAAAACCACTTTTCGCACTTGTGTTAGTGTTGAAAAACCACTTTTCGCACTTGTGTTGGTGCAGGAAACCACTTTTGCACTTGTATTAGTGTGGAAAAACCACTTTTCGCACTTGTTTTAGTGTTGAAAAACCACTTTTCGCACTTGTGTTAGTGTTGAAAAACCACTTTTCACACTTGTGTTGGTGCAGGAAACCACTTTTGCACTTCTATTAGTGTGGAAAAACACTTTTTGCACTTGTGATAGTGTTGAAAAACCACTTTTCGCACTTGTGATAGTGTTGAAAAACCACTTTTCGCACTTGTGTTAGTGTTGAAAAACCACTTTTTGCACTTGTGTTAGTGTTGAAAAAACACTTTTTGCACTTGTGTTAGTGTTGAAAAACCACTTTTCGCACTTGTGTTAGTGTTGAAAAACCACTTTTCGCGCTTGTGTTAGTGTTGAAAAACCACTTTTTCGCACTTGTGTTAGTGTTGAAAAACCACTTTTCGCACTTGTGTTAGTGTTGAAAAACCACTTTTCGCACTTGTGTTAGTGTTGAAAAACCACTTTTCGCACTTGTGTTAGTGTTGAAAAACCACTTTTCGCACTTGTGTTGGTGCAGGAAACCACTTTTGCACTTGTATTAGTGTTGAAAAACCACTTTTCGCACTTGTGTTAGTGTTGAAAAACCACTTTTCGCACTTGTGTTAGTGTTGAAAAACAACTTTTCGCACTTGTGTTGGTGCAGGAAACCACTTTTGCACTTGTATTAGTGTGGCAAAAAACACTTTTCGCACTTGTGTTAGTGTTGAAAAACCACCTTTCGCACTTGTGTTAGTGTTGAAAAACCACTTTTCGCAATTGTGTTGCTGCAGGAAACCACTTTTGCACTTGTACTAGTGTGGAAAAAACACTTTTTGCACTTGTGATAGTGTTGAAAAACCACTTTTCGCACTTGTGTTAGTGTTGAAAAACCACTTTTCGCACTTGTGTTGGTGCAGGAAACCACTTTTGCACTTGTATTAGTGTGGAAAAAACACTTTTTGCACTTGTGATAGTGCTGAAAAACCACTTTTCGCACTTGTGTTAGTGTTGAAAAACCACTTTTCGCACTTGTGTTGGTGTTGAAAAACCACTTTTCGCACTTGTGTTAGTGTTGAAAAACCACTTTTCGCACTTGTGTTAGTGTTGAAAAACCACTTTTCGCACTTGTGTTGGTGCAGGAAACCACTTTTGCACTTGTATTAGTGTGGAAAAACCACTTTTCGCACTTGTTTTAGTGTTGAAAAACCACTTTTCGCACTTGTGTTAGTGTTGAAAAACCACTTTTCACACTTGTGTTGGTGCAGGAAACCACTTTTGCACTTGTATTAGTGTGGAAAAACACTTTTTGCACTTGTGATAGTGTTGAAAAACCACTTTTCGCACTTGTGTTAGTGTTGAAAAACCACTTTTCGCACTTGTGTTAGTGTTGAAAAACCACTTTTCGCACTTGTGTTGGTGCAGGAAACCACTTTTGCACTTGTATTAGTGTGGAAAACTACTTTTCACACTTGTGTTTGTGTTGAAAAACCACTTTTTGCACTTGTGTTCGTGTTGAAAAACCACTTTTGGCACTTGAGTTCGTGTTGAAAAACCACTTTTCGCACTTGTGTTAGTGTTGAATAATCACTTTTCGCACTTGTGTTAGTGTTGAAAAACCACTTTTCGCACTTGTGTTTGTGCAGGAAACCACTTTTGCACTTGTATTAGTGTGGAAAAAACACTTTTCGCACTTGTGATAGTGTTGAAAAACCACTTTTCGCACTTGTGTTAGTGTTGAAAAACCACTTTTCGCACTTGTGTTAGTGTTGAAAAAACACTTTTTGCACTTGTGTTAGTGTTGAAAAACCACTTTTCGCACTTGTGTTAGTGTTGAAAAACCACTTTTCGCACTTGTGTTAGTGTTGAAAAACCACTTTTTCGCACTTGTGTTAGTGTTGAAAAACCACTTTTCGCACTTGTGTTAGTGTTGAAAAACCACTTTTCGCACTTGTGTTAGTGTTGAAAAACCACTTTTCGCACTTGTGTTAGTGTTGAAAAACCACTTTTCGCACTTGTGTTGGTGCAGGAAACCACTTTTGCACTTGTATTAGTGTTGAAAAACCACTTTTCGCACTTGTGTTAGTGTTGAAAAACCACTTTTCGCACTTGTGTTAGTGTTGAAAAACAACTTTTCGCACTTGTGTTGGTGCAGGAAACCACTTTTGCACTTGTATTAGTGTGGCAAAAAACACTTTTCGCACTTGTGTTAGTGTTGAAAAACCACCTTTCGCACTTGTGTTAGTGTTGAAAAACCACCTTTCGCACTTGTGTTAGTGTTGAAAAACCACTTTTCGCACTTGTGTTGGTGCAGGAAACCACTTTTGCACTTGTATTAGTGTGGAAAAAACACTTTTTGCACTTGTGATAGTGTTGAAAAACCACTTTTCGCACTTGTGTTGGTGCAGGAAACCACTTTTGCACTTGTATTAGTGTGGAAAAACCACTTTTTGCACTTGTGTTAGTGTTGAAAAACCACATTTCGCACTTGTGTTGGTGCAGGAAACCACTTTTGCACTTGTATTAGTGTGGAAAAAACACTTCTCGCACTTGTGTTAGTGTTGAAAAACCACTTTTCGCACTTGTGTTTGTGTTGAAAAACCACTTTTCGCACTTGTGTTAGTGTTGAAAAACCACTTTTCGCACTTGTGTTGGTGTTGAAAAACCACTTTTCGCACTTGTGTTAGTGTTGAAAAACCACTTTTCGCACTTGTGTTAGTGTTGAAAAACCACTTTTCGCACTTGTGTTGGTGCAGGAAACCAGTTTTGCACTTGTATTAGTGTGGAAAAACCACTTTTTGCACTTGTGTTAGTGTTGAAAATCCACTTTTCGCACTTGTGTTGGTGCAGGAAACCACTTTTGCACTTGTATTAGTGTGGAAAAAACACTTTTTGCACTTGTGATAGTGTTGAAAAACCACTTTTTGCACCTGTGTTATTGTTGAAAAACCACTTTTCGCACTTGTGTTGGTGCAAGAAACCACTTTTGCACTTGTATTAATGTGCAAAAACCACTTTTCGCACTTGTGTTAGTGTTGAAAATCCACTTTTCGCACTTGTGTTAGTGTTGAAAAACGACTTTTCGCACTTGTGTTGGTGCAGGAAACCACTTTTGCACTTGTATTAGTGTGGAAAAAACACTTTTTGCACTTGTGTTAGTGTTGAAAAACCACTTTTCGCACTTGTGTTAGTGTTGAAATACCACTTTTCGCACTTGTGTTGGTGCAGGAAACCACTTTTGCACTTGTATTAGTGTGGAAAAAACACTTTTTGCACTTGTGATAGTGTTGAAAAAACACTTTTCGCACTTGTGTTAGTGTTGAAAAACCACTTTTCGCACTTGTGTTGGTGCAGGAAACCACTTTTGCACTTGTATTAGTGTGGAAAAACCACTTTTTGCACTTGTGTTAGTGTTGAAAAACCACTTTTCGCACTTGTGTTAGTGTTGAAAAACCACTTTTCGCACTTGTGTTAGTGTTGAAAAACCACTTTTCGCACTTGTGTTGGTGCAGGAAACCACTTTTGCACTTGTATTAGTGTGGAAAAAACAATTTTCGCACTTGTGTTAGTGCTGAAAAACCACTTTTCGCACTTGTGTTAGTGTTGAAAAACCACTTTTCGCACTTGTGTTGGTGCAGGAAACCACTTTTGCACTTGTATTAGTGTGGAAAAAACATTTTTTGCACTTGTGATAGTGTGGAAAAACCACTTTTTGCACTTGTGTTAGTGTTGAAAAACCACTTTTCGCACTTGTGTTGGTGCAGGAAACCACTTTTGCACTTGTATTAGTGTGGAAAAACCACTTTTCGCACTTGTGTTAGTGTTGAAAAACCACTTTTCGCACTTGTGTTAGTGTTGAAAAACCACTTTTCGCACTTGTGTTAGTGTTGAAAAACCACTTTTCGCACTTGTGTTGGTGCAGGAAACCACTTTTGCACTTGTATTAGTGTGGAAAAAACACTTTTCTTACCTGTGTTAGTGTTGAAAAACCACCTTTCGCACTTGTGTTAGTGTTGAAAAACCACTTTTCGTACTTGTGTTGGTGCAGGAAACCACTTTTGCACTTGTATTAGTGTGGAAAAACACTTTTTGCACTTGTGATAGTGTTGAAAAACCACTTTTCGCACTTGTGTTAGTGTTGAAAAACCACTTTTCGCACTTGTGTTGGTGCAGGAAACCACTTTTGCACTTGTATTAGTGTGGAAAAACACTTTTTGCACTTGTGATAGTGTTGAAAAACCACTTTTCGCACTTGTGTTAGTGTTGAAAAACCACTTTTCGCACTTGTGTTAGTGCTGAAAAACCACTTTTCGCACTTGTGCTAGTGTTGAAAAACCACATTTTCGCACTTGTGTTAGTGTTGAAAAACCACTTTTCGCACTTGTGTTGGTGCAAGAAACCACTTTTGCACTTGTATTAGTGTTGAAAAACCACTTTTCGCACTTTTGTTGGTGCAGGAAACCACTTTTGCACGTGCATTAGTGTGGAAAAAACACTTTTTGCACTTGTGTAGTGTTGAAAAACCACTTTTCGCACTTGTGTTAGTGTTGAAAATCCACTTTTCGCACTTGTGTTGGTGCAGGAAACCACTTTTGCACTTATATTACTGTGGAAAAACCACTTTTCGCACTTGTGGTAGTGCTGAAAAAACACTTTTCGCACTTGTGTTAGTGGTGAAAAACCACTTTTCGCACTTGTGTTGGTGCAGGAAACCACTTTTGCACTTGTATTAGTGTGGAAAAAACACTTTTTGCACTTGTTATAGTGTTGAAAAACCACTTTTCGCACTTGTGTTAGTGTTTAAAAAACACTTTTCGCACTTGGGTTAGTGTTGAAAAACCACTTTTCGCACTTGTGTTGGTGCAGGAAACCACTTTTGCACTTGTATTAGTGTGGAAAAAACACTTTTCGCACTTGTGTTAGTGTTGAAAAACCACTTTTCGCACTTGTGTTAGTGTTGAAAAACCACTTTTCGCACTTGTTTTGGTGCAGGAAACCACTTTTGCACTTGTATTAGTGTGGAAAAAACACTTTTTGCACTTGTGTTAGTGTTGAAAAACCACCTTTCGCACTTGTGTTAGTGTTGAAAAACCACTTTTCGCACTTGTGTTGGTGCAGGAAACCACTTTTGCACTTGTATTAGTGTGGAAAAAACACTTTTTGCACTTATGATAGTGTTGAAAAACCACTTTTCGCACTTGTGTTAGTGTTGAAAAACCCCTTTTCGCACTTGTGTTGGTGCAGGAAACCACTTTTGCACTTGTATTAGTGTGGATAAACCACTTTTCGCACTTGTGTTAGTGTTGAAAAACCACTTTTCGCACTTGTGTTAGTGTTGAAAAACCACTTTTCGCACTTGTGTTAGTGTTGAAAAACCACTTTTCGCACTTGTGCTAGTGTTGAAAAACCACATTTTCGCACTTGTGTTAGTGTTGAAAAACCACTTTTCGCACTTGTGTTGGTGCAGGAAACCACTTTTGCACTTGTATTAGTGTTGAAAAACCACTTTTCGCACTTTTGTTGGTGCAGGAAACCACTTTTGCACGTGTATTAGTGTGGAAAAAACACTTTTTGCACTTGTGTAGTGTTGAAAAACCACTTTTCGCACTTGTGTTTGTGTTGAAAATCCACTTTTCGCACTTGTGTTGGTGCAGGAAACCACTTTTGCACTTATATTACTGTGGAAAAACCACTTTTCGCACTTGTGGTAGTGCTGAAAAAACACTTTTCGCACTTGTGTTAGTGGTGAAAAACCACTTTTCGCACTTGTGTTGGTGCAGGAAACCACTTTTGCACTTGTATTAGTGTGGAAAAAACACTTTTTGCACTTGTGATAGTGTTGAAAAACCACTTTTCGCACTTGTGTTAGTGTTTAAAAACCACTTTTCGCACTTGGGTTAGTGTTGAAAAACCACTTTTCGCACTTGTGTTGGTGCAGGAAACCACTTTTGCACTTGTATTAGTGTGGAAAAAACACTTTTCGCACTTGTGTTAGTGTTGAAAAACCACTTTTCGCACTTGTGTTAGTGTTGAAAAACCACTTTTCGCACTTGTGTTGGTGCAGGAAACCACTTTTGCACTTGTATTAGTGTGGAAAAAACACTTTTTGCACTTGTGTTAGTGTTGAAAAACCACCTTTCGCACTTGTGTTAGTGTTGAAAAACCACTTTTCGCACTTGTGTTGGTGCAGGAAACCACTTTTGCACTTGTATTAGTGTGGAAAAAACACTTTTTGCACTTGTGATAGTGTTGAAAAACCACTTTTCGCACTTGTGTTAGTGTTGAAAAACCACTTTTCGCACTTGTGTTGGTGCAGGAAACCACTTTTGCACTTGTATTAGTGTGGAAAAAACACTTTTTGCACTTGTGATAGTGTTGAAAAACGACTTTTCGCACTTGTGTTAGTGTTGAAAAACCACTTTTCGCACTTGTGTTGGTGTTGAAAAACCACTTTTCGCACTTGTGTTAGTGTTGAAAAACCACTTTTCGCACTTGTGTTAGTGTTGAAAAACCACTTTTCGCACTTGTGTTGGTGCAGGAAACCACTTTTGCACTTGTATTAGTGTGGAAAAACCACTTTTCGCACTTGTTTTAGTGTTGAAAAACCACTTTTCGCACTTGTGTTAGTGTTGAAAAACCACTTTTCACACTTGTGTTGGTGCAGGAAACCACTTTTGCACTTCTATTAGTGTGGAAAAACACTTTTTGCACTTGTGATAGTGTTGAAAAACCACTTTTCGCACTTGTGATAGTGTTGAAAAACCACTTTTCGCACTTGTGTTAGTGTTGAAAAACCACTTTTTGCACTTGTGTTAGTGTTGAAAAAACACTTTTTGCACTTGTGTTAGTGTTGAAAAACCACTTTTCGCACTTGTGTTAGTGTTGAAAAACCACTTTTCGCGCTTGTGTTAGTGTTGAAAAACCACTTTTTCGCACTTGTGTTAGTGTTGAAAAACCACTTTTCGCACTTGTGTTAGTGTTGAAAAACCACTTTTCGCACTTGTGTTAGTGTTGAAAAACCACTTTTCGCACTTGTGTTAGTGTTGAAAAACCACTTTTCGCACTTGTGTTGGTGCAGGAAACCACTTTTGCACTTGTATTAGTGTTGAAAAACCACTTTTCGCACTTGTGTTAGTGTTGAAAAACCACTTTTCGCACTTGTGTTAGTGTTGAAAAACAACTTTTCGCACTTGTGTTGGTGCAGGAAACCACTTTTGCACTTGTATTAGTGTGGCAAAAAACACTTTTCGCACTTGTGTTAGTGTTGAAAAACCACCTTTCGCACTTGTGTTAGTGTTGAAAAACCACTTTTCGCACTTGTGTTGGTGCAGGAAACCACTTTTGCACTTGTACTAGTGTGGAAAAAACACTTTTTGCACTTGTGATAGTGTTGAAAAACCACTTTTCGCACTTGTGTTAGTGTTGAAAAACCACTTTTCGCACTTGTGTTGGTGCAGGAAACCACTTTTGCACTTGTATTAGTGTGGAAAAAACACTTTTTGCACTTGTGATAGTGCTGAAAAACCACTTTTCGCACTTGTGTTAGTGTTGAAAAACCACTTTTCGCACTTGTGTTGGTGTTGAAAAACCACTTTTCGCACTTGTGTTAGTGTTGAAAAACCACTTTTCGCACTTGTGTTAGTGTTGAAAAACCACTTTTCGCACTTGTGTTGGTGCAGGAAACCACTTTTGCACTTGTATTAGTGTGGAAAAACCACTTTTCGCACTTGTTTTAGTGTTGAAAAACCACTTTTCGCACTTGTGTTAGTGTTGAAAAACCACTTTTCACACTTGTGTTGGTGCAGGAAACCACTTTTGCACTTGTATTAGTGTGGAAAAACACTTTTTGCACTTGTGATAGTGTTGAAAAACCACTTTTCGCACTTGTGTTAGTGTTGAAAAACCACTTTTCGCACTTGTGTTAGTGTTGAAAAACCACTTTTCGCACTTGTGTTGGTGCAGGAAACCACTTTTGCACTTGTATTAGTGTGGAAAACTACTTTTCACACTTGTGTTTGTGTTGAAAAACCACTTTTTGCACTTGTGTTCGTGTTGAAAAACCACTTTTGGCACTTGAGTTCGTGTTGAAAAACCACTTTTCGCACTTGTGTTAGTGTTGAATAATCACTTTTCGCACTTGTGTTAGTGTTGAAAAACCACTTTTCGCACTTGTGTTTGTGCAGGAAACCACTTTTGCACTTGTATTAGTGTGGAAAAAACACTTTTCGCACTTGTGATAGTGTTGAAAAACCACTTTTCGCACTTGTGTTAGTGTTGAAAAACCACTTTTCGCACTTGTGTTAGTGTTGAAAAAACACTTTTTGCACTTGTGTTAGTGTTGAAAAACCACTTTTCGCACTTGTGTTAGTGTTGAAAAACCACTTTTCGCACTTGTGTTAGTGTTGAAAAACCACTTTTTCGCACTTGTGTTAGTGTTGAAAAACCACTTTTCGCACTTGTGTTAGTGTTGAAAAACCACTTTTCGCACTTGTGTTAGTGTTGAAAAACCACTTTTCGCACTTGTGTTAGTGTTGAAAAACCACTTTTCGCACTTGTGTTGGTGCAGGAAACCACTTTTGCACTTGTATTAGTGTTGAAAAACCACTTTTCGCACTTGTGTTAGTGTTGAAAAACCACTTTTCGCACTTGTGTTAGTGTTGAAAAACAACTTTTCGCACTTGTGTTGGTGCAGGAAACCACTTTTGCACTTGTATTAGTGTGGCAAAAAACACTTTTCGCACTTGTGTTAGTGTTGAAAAACCACCTTTCGCACTTGTGTTAGTGTTGAAAAACCACTTTTCGCACTTGTGTTGGTGCAGGAAACCACTTTTGCACTTGTATTAGTGTGGAAAAAACACTTTTTGCACTTGTGATAGTGTTGAAAAACCACTTTTCGCACTTGTGTTAGTGTTGAAAAACCACTTTTCGCACTTGCGTTGGTGCAGGAAACCACTTTTGCACTTGTATTAGTGTGGAAAAAACACTTTTTGCACTTGTGATAGTGCTGAAAAACCACTTTTCGTACTTGTGTTAGTGTTGAAAAACCACTTTTCGCACTTGTGTTGGTGTTGAAAAACCACTTTTCGCACTTGTGTTAGTGTTGAAAAACCACTTTTCGCACTTGTGTTAGTGTTGAAAAACCACTTTTCGCACTTGTGTTGGTGCAGGAAACCACTTTTGCACTTGTATTAGTGTGGAAAAACCACTTTTCGCACTTGTTTTAGTGTTGAAAAACCACTTTTCGCACTTGTGTTAGTGTTGAAAAACCACTTTTCACACTTGTGTTGGTGCAGGAAACCACTTTTGCACTTGTATTAGTGTGGAAAAACACTTTTTGCACTTGTGATAGTGTTGAAAAACCACTTTTCGCACTTGTGTTAGTGTTGAAAAACCACTTTTCGCACTTGTGTTAGTGTTGAAAAACCACTTTTCGCACTTGTGTTGGTGCAGGAAACCACTTTTGCACTTGTATTAGTGTGGAAAACTACTTTTCACACTTGTGTTTGTGTTGAAAAACCACTTTTTGCACTTGTGTTCGTGTTGAAAAACCACTTTTGGCACTTGAGTTCGTGTTGAAAAACCACTTTTCGCACTTGTGTTAGTGTTGAATAATCACTTTTCGCACTTGTGTTAGTGTTGAAAAACCACTTTTCGCACTTGTGTTTGTGCAGGAAACCACTTTTGCACTTGTATTAGTGTGGAAAAAACACTTTTCGCACTTGTGTTAGTGTTGAAAAACCACTTTTCGCACTTGTGTTAGTGTTGAAAAACCACTTTTCACACTTGTGTTGGTGCAGGAAACCACTTTTGCACTTGTATTAGTGTGGAAAAAACACTTTTTGCACTTGTGATAGTGTTGAAAAACCACTTTTCGCACTTGTGTTAGTGTTGAAAAACCACTTTTCGCACTTGTGTTGGTGCAGGAAACCACTTTTGCACTTGTATTAGTGTGGAAAAACCACTTTTCGCACTTGTGTTAGTGTTGAAAAACCACTTTTCGCACTTGTGTTGGTGCAGGAAACCACTTTTGCACTTGTATTATTGTGGAAAAACCACTTTTCGCACTTGTGTTAGTGTTGAAAAACCACTTTTCGCACTTGTGTTAGTGTTGAAAAACCACTTTTTGCACTTGTGTTGGTGCAGTAAACCACTTTTGCACTTGTATTAGTGTGGAAAAAACACTTTTTGCACTTGTGATAGTGTTGAAAAACCACTTTTCGCACTTGTGTTAGTGTTGAAAAACCACTTTTCGCACTTGTGTTGGTGCAGGAAACCACTTTTGCACTTGTATTAGTGTGGAAAAACCACTTTTCGCACTTGTGTTAGTGTTGAAAAACCACTTTTCGCACTTGTGTTAGTGTTGAAAAACCACTTTTCGCACTTGTGTTGGTGCAGGAAACGACTTTTGCACTTGTATTAGTGTGGCAAAACCACTTTTTGCACTTGTGATAGTGTTGAAAAACCACTTTTCGCACTTATGATAGTGTTGAAAAACCACTTTTCGCACTTGTGTTGGTGCAGGAAACCACTTTTGCACTTGTATTAGTGTGGAAAAACCACTTTTCGCACTTGTGTTAGTGTTGAAAAACCACTTTTCGCACTTGTGTTAGTGTTGAAAAACCACTTTTCGCACTTGTGTTGGTGCAGGAAACCACTTTTTCACTTGAATTAGTGTGGCAAAAACACTTTTTGCACTTGTGATAGTGTTGAAAAACCACTTTTCGCACTTGTGTTAGTGTTAAAAAACCACTTTTCGCACTTGTGTTAGTGTTGAAAAAACACTTTTTGCACTTGTGTTGGTGCAGGAAACCACTTTTGCACTTGTATTAGTGTGGATAAACCACTTTTCGCACTTGTGTTAGTGTTGAAAAACCACTTTTCGCACTTGTGTTAGTGTTGAAAAACCACTTTTCGCACTTGTGTTAGTGTTGAAAAACTACTTTTCGCACTTGTGCTAGTGTTGAAAAACCACATTTTCGCACTTGTGTTAGTGTTGAAAAACCACTTTTCGCACTTGTGTTGGTGCAGGAAACCACTTTTGCACTTGTATTAGTGTGGAAAAACCACTTTTCGCACTTGTGTTAGTGTTGAAAAACCACTTTTCGCACTTTTGTTGGTGCAGGAAACCACTTTTGCATGTGTATTAGTGTGGAAAAAACACTTTTTGCACTTGTGTAGTGTTGAAAAACCACTTTTCGCACTTGTGTTAGTGTTGAAAATCCACTTTTCGCACTTGTGTTGGTGCAGGAAACCACTTTTGCACTTATATTACTGTGGAAAAACCACTTTTCGCACTTGTGTTAGTGCTGAAAAAACACTTTTCGCACTTGTGTTAGTGGTGAAAAACCACTTTTCGCACTTGTGTTGGTGCAGGAAACCACTTTTGCACTTGTATTAGCGTGGAAAAAACACTTTTTGCACTTGTGATAGTGTTGAAAAACCACTTTTCGCACTTGTGTTAGTGTTTAAAAACCACTTTTCGCACTTGGGTTAGTGTTGAAAAACCACTTTTCGCACTTGTGTTGGTGCAGGAAACCACTTTTGCACTTGTATTAGTGTGGAAAAAACACTTTTCGCACTTGTGTTAGTGTTGAAAAACCACTTTTCGCACTTGTGTTAGTGTTGAAAAACCACTTTTCGCACTTGTGTTGGTGCAGGAAACCACTTTGCACTTGTATTAGTGTGGAAAAAACACTTTTTGCACTTGTGTTAGTGTTGAAAAACCACCTTTCGCACTTGTGTTAGTGTTGAAAAACCACTTTTCGTACTTGTGTTGGTGCAGGTAACCACTTTTGCACTTGTATTAGTGTGGAAAAACACTTTTTGCACTTGTGATAGTGTTGAAAAACCACTTTTCGCACTTGTGTTAGTGTTGAAAAACCACTTTTCGCACTTGTGTTGGTGCAGGAAACCACTTTTGCACTTGTATTAGTGTGGAAAAAACACTTTTTGCACTTGTGATAGTGTTAAAAAACCACTTTTCGCACTTGTGTTAGTGTTGAAAAACCACTTTTCGCACTTGTGTTAGTGTTGAAAAAACACTTTTTGCACTTGTGTTAGTGTTGAAAAACCACTTTTCGCACTTGTGTTAGTGTTGAAAAACCACTTTTCGCACTTGTGTTAGTGTTGAAAAACCACTTTTTCGCACTTGTGTTAGTGTTGAAAAACCACTTTTCGCACTTGTGTTAGTGTTGAAAAACCACTTTTCGCACTTGTGTTAGTGTTGAAAAACCACTTTTCGCACTTGTGTTAGTGTTGAAAAACCACTTTTTCGCACTTGTGTTGGTGCAGGAAACCACTTTTGCACTTGTATTAGTGTGGAAAAACCACTTTTCGCACTTGTGTTAGTGTTGACAAAACCACTTTTCGCACTTGTGTTGGTGCAGGAAACCACTTTTGCACTTGTATTAGTGTGGAAAAAACACTTTTTGCACTTGTGTAGTGTTGAAAAACCACTTTTCGCACTTGTGTTAGTGTTGAAAAACCACTTTTCGCACTTGTGTTGGTGCAGGAAACCACTTTTGCACTTGTATTAGTGTGGAAAAACCACTTTTCGCACTTGTGTTAGTGTTGAAAAACCACTTTTCGCACTTGTGTTGGTGTTGAAAAACCACTTTTCGCACTTGTGTTGGTGCAGGAAACCACTTTTGCACTTGTATTAGTGTGGAAAAAACACTTTTTGCACTTGTGATAGTGTTGAAAAACCACTTTTCACACTTGTGTTAGTGTTGAAAAACCACTTTTAGCACTTGTGTTGGTGCAGGAAACCACTTTTGCACTTGTATTAGTGTGGAAAAACACTTTTTGCACTTGTGATAGTGTTGAAAAACCACTTTTCACACTTGTGTTAGTGTTGAAAAAACACTTTTTGCACTTGTGTTAGTGTTGAAAAACCACTTTTCGCACTTGTGTTAGTGTTGAAAAACCACTTTTCGCACTTGTGTTAGTGTTGAAAAACCACTTTTTCGCACTTGTGTTAGTGTTAAAAAACCACTTTTCGCACTTGTGTTAGTGTTGAAAAACCACTTTTCGCACTTGTGTTAGTGTTGAAAAACCACTTTTCGCACTTGTGTTGGTGCAGGAAACCACTTTTGCACTTGTATTAGTGTGGAAAAACCACTTTTCGCACTTGTGTTGGTGCAGGAAACCACTTTTTCACTTGAATTAGTGTGGCAAAAACACTTTTTGCACTTGTGATAGTGTTGAAAAACCACTTTTCGCACTTGTGTTAGTGTTAAAAAACCACTTTTCGCACTTGTGTTAGTGTTGAAAAAACACTTTTTGCACTTGTGTTGGTGCAGGAAACCACTTTTGCACTTGTATTAGTGTGGATAAACCACTTTTCGCACTTGTGTTAGTGTTGAAAAACCACTTTTCGCACTTGTGTTAGTGTTGAAAAACCACTTTTCGCACTTGTGTTAGTGTTGAAAAACTACTTTTCGCACTTGTGCTAGTGTTGAAAAACCACATTTTCGCACTTGTGTTAGTGTTGAAAAACCACTTTTCGCACTTGTGTTGGTGCAGGAAACCACTTTTGCACTTGTATTAGTGTGGAAAAACCACTTTTCGCACTTGTGTTAGTGTTGAAAAACCACTTTTCGCACTTTTGTTGGTGCAGGAAACCACTTTTGCACGTGTATTAGTGTGGAAAAAACACTTTTGCACTTGTGTTAGTGTTGAAAATCCACTTTTCGCACTTGTGTTGGTGCAGGAAACCACTTTTGCACTTATATTACTGTGGAAAAACCACTTTTCGCACTTGTGTTAGTGCTGAAAAAACACTTTTCGCACTTGTGTTAGTGGTGAAAAACCACTTTTCGCACTTGTGTTGGTGCAGGAAACCACTTTTGCACTTGTATTAGTGTGGAAAAAACACTTTTTGCACTTGTGATAGTGTTGAAAAACCACTTTTCGCACTTGTGTTAGTGTTTAAAAACCACTTTTCGCACTTGGGTTAGTGTTGAAAAACCACTTTTCGCACTTGTGTTGGTGCAGGAAACCACTTTTGCACTTGTATTAGTGTGGAAAAAACACTTTTCGCACTTGTGTTAGTGTTGAAAAACCACTTTTCGCACTTGTGTTAGTGTTGAAAAACCACTTTTCGCACTTGTGTTGGTGCAGGAAACCACTTTGCACTTGTATTAGTGTGGAAAAAACACTTTTTGCACTTGTGTTAGTGTTGAAAAACCACCTTTCGCACTTGTGTTAGTGTTGAAAAACCACTTTTCGTACTTGTGTTGGTGCAGGTAACCACTTTTGCACTTGTATTAGTGTGGAAAAACACTTTTTGCACTTGTGATAGTGTTGAAAAACCACTTTTCGCACTTGTGTTAGTGTTGAAAAACCACTTTTCGCACTTGTGTTGGTGCAGGAAACCACTTTTGCACTTGTATTAGTGTGGAAAAAACACTTTTTGCACTTGTGATAGTGTTAAAAAACCACTTTTCGCACTTGTGTTAGTGTTGAAAAACCACTTTTCGCACTTGTGTTAGTGTTGAAAAAACACTTTTTGCACTTGTGTTAGTGTTGAAAAACCACTTTTCGCACTTGTGTTAGTGTTGAAAAACCACTTTTCGCACTTGTGTTAGTGTTGAAAAACCACTTTTTCGCACTTGTGTTAGTGTTGAAAAACCACTTTTCGCACTTGTGTTAGTGTTGAAAAACCACTTTTCGCACTTGTGTTAGTGTTGAAAAACCACTTTTCGCACTTGTGTTAGTGTTGAAAAACCACTTTTTCGCACTTGTGTTGGTGCAGGAAACCACTTTTGCACTTGTATTAGTGTGGAAAAACCACTTTTCGCACTTGTGTTAGTGTTGACAAAACCACTTTTCGCACTTGTGTTGGTGCAGGAAACCACTTTTGCACTTGTATTAGTGTGGAAAAAACACTTTTTGCACTTGTGTAGTGTTGAAAAACCACTTTTCGCACTTGTGTTAGTGTTGAAAAACCACTTTTCGCACTTGTGTTGGTGCAGGAAACCACTTTTGCACTTGTATTAGTGTGGAAAAACCACTTTTCGCACTTGTGTTAGTGTTGAAAAACCACTTTTCGCACTTGTGTTGGTGTTGAAAAACCACTTTTCGCACTTGTGTTGGTGCAGGAAACCACTTTTGCACTTGTATTAGTGTGGAAAAAACACTTTTTGCACTTGTGATAGTGTTGAAAAACCACTTTTCACACTTGTGTTAGTGTTGAAAAACCACTTTTAGCACTTGTGTTGGTGCAGGAAACCACTTTTGCACTTGTATTAGTGTGGAAAAACACTTTTTGCACTTGTGATAGTGTTGAAAAACCACTTTTCACACTTGTGTTAGTGTTGAAAAAACACTTTTTGCACTTGTGTTAGTGTTGAAAAACCACTTTTCGCACTTGTGTTAGTGTTGAAAAACCACTTTTCGCACTTGTGTTAGTGTTGAAAAACCACTTTTTCGCACTTGTGTTAGTGTTAAAAAACCACTTTTCGCACTTGTGTTAGTGTTGAAAAACCACTTTTCGCACTTGTGTTAGTGTTGAAAAACCACTTTTCGCACTTGTGTTGGTGCAGGAAACCACTTTTGCACTTGTATTAGTGTGGAAAAACCACTTTTCGCACTTGTGTTAGTGTTGAAAAACCACTTTTCGCACTTGTGTTGGTGCAGGAAACCACTTTTGCACTTGTATTAGTGTGGAAAAAACACTTTTTGCACTTGTGTAGTGTTGAAAAACCACTTTTCGCACTTGTGTTAGTGTTGAAAAACCACTTTTAGCACTTGTGTTGGTGCAGGAAACCACTTTTGCACTTGTATTAGTGTGGAAAAACCACTTTTCGCACTTTTGTTAGTGTTGAAAAACCACTTTTCGCACTTGTGTTGGTGCAGGAAACCACTTTTGCACTTGTATTAGTGTGGAAAAACCACTTTTTGCACTTGTGTTAGTGTTGAAAAACCACTTTTCGCACTTGTGTTGGTGCAGGAAACCACTTTTGCACTTGTATTATTGTGGAAAAACCACTTTTCGCACTTGTGTTAGTGTTGAAAAACCACTTTTCGCACTTGTGTTAGTGTTGAAAAACCACTTTTTGCACTTGTGTTGGTGCAGTAAACCACTTTTGCACTTGTATTAGTGTGGAAAAAACACTTTTTGCACTTGTGATAGTGTTGAAAAACCACTTTTCGCACTTGTGTTAGTGTTGAAAAACCACTTTTCGCACTTGTGTTGGTGCAGGAAACCACTTTTGCACATGTATTAGTGTGGAAAAACCACTTTTCGCACTTGTGTTAGTGTTGAAAAACCACTTTTCGCACTTGTGTTAGTGTTGAAAAACCACTTTTCGCACTTGTGTTGGTGCAGGAAAC